>NC_080730.1:19221234-19391234 GCF_019097595.1 Hemibagrus wyckioides
TAAAGAGCGTGACGAGGAACGGGCGCTCTATCGTGCTCACCGCCGTGCTCGCGCTCATCCTCGTCTATCTGTTCTCCATCGTCGGCTACATCATCTTCAAGGATGACTTCATTCTGAACGTCGACCGAATCCCAAATAAAACACTCGGTATGGACAGCAAAGAGAAAACAATAACGATTACATTACAGTTACTAATGTCAGATCGGTATATTTGTCAAGTTAAGTTAAAACTACTATTCAGAAATTAAATAGGTAAAATTTATTTTGTTTATTATAACTGTAGTTAATTTGTCATTGGTTATTTCAGAGCAAACCGCTAGTATGATGAGCGAGTTCCTGTCAGGTGGGGTTTGTCAGAAAGAAGGTGGAGAGAACTGTTCATCAGAGGCCACGGTGGAATGTAAGCACACTCACTTCACCTCAACTGTGTTTAATCTCATTCTGTGGAAACCCCATAGTCGCTCAGTCATATCCCGTTAACACTATATTGGAAGACAGGATTCGTCAGTCACGAGGGGTCAAAGGTTAATTGTGCTGCAGGAAATTAGAAGGTGTGACATTTAATGAGCAGGTCGCAGGAGCACAGCTGACCCGGGTTCAAAACCCAGGTTTTGTGCGATCATGCGGTCTGATCCGTCTGATCCAGCGCTGCACCACATGAACACCACGTGCATGTCATCTGGAGTGTAATTAGATTTATTCTAAATGTCATTTTTGACCGGTCACTTAGAGCTGCCCGATCTCGTCACATCCTGTCTTAGAAATGTAAATAAGTGTGATGTATCGTAATGCATACCTAAGGCACTGAAAAGATTTCTTTTTTCTTCAAGCAAGTCATAATCACTGGTTTATGTCATTGTCTCAAAATAGAAATAACAACGGTGTGCATGTTGTTGACCTCCCCCTCTCCCTCCCCCTCTCCCTCCTGCAGCATACCATTACAGATCAGAAAGGTGATAGTGTGACACACTGTGTGTTTACGTGCATGTGTAAATTAGGAATGCACGAGGGTGTGTGTTGCACGTGTAAGACCACTTGTGTACCAGTATTCTTGGTATGTACAGGTTTCAACATGCCACTTACACGCGTGTGTGTGGATGTGCTTTGTCTTAGCTGTGGCAGCAGTGGTGGTGGAGGATAAGGAGCGAACATGCGACTCTTTGCTCATGTGCATCGTGACTGTGCTCAGTCACGGCCTCCGTAGCGGTGGGGGAGTCGGGGATGTGTTACGAAAGCCTTCTAAAGAGGTACAACCCAACAAACACACAACCTACCACCTAATCACACCCTTCACTGCCAATGACCTATACATTACCTCATGACCACATCACTTTCATAAATATGACCTAGCTTAACTGACCATAACATGCTGATTTGCTAAATATGGAGGAGGGAGCGGATATTCTCTAGTTTAATTATGTAGTGCTTTGGAGAAATCAGGTTATTATGGTTACTTAATAAGCTATTTTGTTTTTGTGTCGCTCCTCACTTAAATGAGTGTTAAATCTACACGGCTCTGTAACAAAGCTTTTAGATTATGTTTATACTAGTCAAGTGAGGAAACTTTTTGGATCCAGACTTCAGTAAGTCACTTTGTATAAGAGGATCTGCTAAATGCTGGGAATGGAAATGAGTATTAAGGGACCATGAGATTATTATAAACCTGAAATAAGATTGTGTTCTTAGATGTTTTTACTCATTCCAAGCTTTACATTACCTTATTCTATTTTCATTTAATTTTGTTTCTATCCGGAAAAAAAAACCCTCTCCTCTCCTCCCTCCACTGTCTTCTTTCTTCTTTACAGGAGCCTCTGTTTGCAGCCAGAGTGATCTATGACCTGCTCTTCTTCTTCATGGTCATCATCATCGTCCTAAACCTGATCTTTGGTGTCATTATCGACACCTTCGCCGATCTGAGAAGTGAAAAGCAAAAGAAAGAGGAGGTCCTCAAGACCACCTGCTTCATCTGCGGTGAGTAGACAGATGTGCAGGCCCTGTTTTTTAATAAAACGTTCATAATCAGCAGTGAAGTGCTTACGTTATGAAATG
Organism: Hemibagrus wyckioides; assembly: GCF_019097595.1. Lineage (NCBI taxonomy): Eukaryota > Metazoa > Chordata > Actinopteri > Siluriformes > Bagridae > Hemibagrus > Hemibagrus wyckioides. The sequence continues at coordinate 19,223,284 of NC_080730.1, forward strand.
ATCCGGATGAGCCTCGAGCATGTGAAATCCCTTCTTCAGAATTACTTGTGAATCTGTGTACGTAATGAAATGGTATCTTGGCGAAGCGAATCAGGAAGTCCTTATTAAGCGACTCACCCGACTGGCAGGCACAGAATGAGCTGTTTTCACTCAAATGTTGTAAACATTGAGACGCTCCTTTCTTCCCAGAAGGTTTAGTCATGGCTGCTACTGTGGAGGAGTGTCTTCTCTCACTCGTTCACACACACACACACCCTCTCACACACACAAACAGACAGATTCTCACAGGCTTCATCATGTAGAAGGGTAATGGGGGGAGATATAGAGGGAGGTGGGGGGACTGTGCTGGTTATATGGTTTAATGACTTGCCCAAAAGCATGAATCATGAGTGCTATTACTGAAACTACAGTTCACTGGGATTGTGCTTATGCTATTTGCCTGTAGGTGTTGCATTATACCAAATATGGAAACAGCACAGAAACTTCCTGTTGCATTCATGAAAATGTTTTGAGCTTTTGGTTCCATGAGGTTTTTTCCAAATACAGTTTGCTTGATGCTGATGATGCAACCTCACTCCACTGTCAGTTATAATTTAGCTGAAAAATACCCTTTGTAACGGTCACAAGACCCATCACTTAAACTTACATATGACACACACACACACACACACACACACACACACACCACACTTGAATACTGAGAACTTCCTTCCTTTCTCAGGAGTGAGGAACTGAAGGAATAGTGAAAGAGAAATAATGCAACAGTTTTCCCACTCTTCATCACGGGATTATTGGGGTGGGTGGGGCGTTTCTGAAGCAGTGACTTAACCATGAACTTTAAATCTAAAGTAAATCTAAAGTGATTGAGCACCTGGTTTTAATCCAGTGTGTGAATGTGATATAATTATGACAAAACTTCCCACTGTCTTTCTAATGTACTTCCCTTATTAAGTCAACCATAAAACCCCTGTGTGTGTGTGTGTGTGTGCGCTCGTGTGTGTGTGTGTGTGTGTGTGTGTGTGTACTGACAGGCTTGGAAAGGGACAAGTTTGATAACAAGACGGTGACATTCGAGGAACACATCAAGGTGGAGCACAACATGTGGCATTACCTGTTCTTCATTGTGCTTATTAAAGTGAAGGACTCCACCGAGTACACGGGACCCGAGAGCTACGTTGCCGAGATGATCAGGGTAAGAGCGTTATACAAGTGATGGAAGCCTACATGGCAAAATGAGTGATCGCCAAAGCGTAGCGCTCAGTGCTGTAGTTCACCACAAGTTTGCTGCCATGAAAATGTCAAAAGACGGACCGGCTCATCCTTCTCTGCGTTACATTCATACCTTCATCTGTGAACGCTTATGGGTTGCATTTTGTCATGTTTTTATATCAACTAAGTGTGTGAGAAGCATGGTGTAGATAGAGACGGCTACGGTAAATGAATCACTGAATCATGATCTGGAAACTTTTTTCAAACTTACATGCACTCACATGCAGCTTTGCATAAGCTTTGCATCATATGCAACATTTTTAGATCAGTTTGATGGTTCGTTGGAATACACGTACGTAACGTGACGCATTCGAAATGACAACAAAGCCTTTGACAGTAAAATCAGAATCAAAGCCCACTCACACACATTCATTCAGAGACTTCCAGAAACTCCGCCACTTTGCATAGGCGTAGCTGACTTTTTCTGACTGTAAATCTGATCAGGTTTCTTTCCTGTGTGCTGCTGTCTTATTAAACTTAAAGCATTCGTTATTATATTTGTAAGATGACTTTAATAAGTACGCCTGGAATCTGTTTGGAACAAACGAATCTGTTGCATCTGAAAGAAATTCACCGGCCGAAGCATCCCATTGAACTCACGAACCATTGGTACGGGTTGATGCAGAAGGTCCAGCAGAAGTAAGTGTTAAGGCCTCATAAACACTGAAGTTCTGAATCACTGGAATGAAAGAACCCACATAAGTCAGGGGTGGCTCCTCTTTGAAGAGTGTGGTCTACTTGCTGGGTATTTTCCACCACATTCCACACAACAATCCATCCTCTGACCCTGTGTCAACTCGCCCAGTTATGTAACGAGCTAAAAGAACTCGTGTTTTTTTGCCCTAAATCTGAGCTCTATTACCCAATCTGTCTGTCTGCATTAAGACTCTGAGCAGTCTTGGCAGCAGCTCGGAATGTGTTAATCCATGAGAGAAGCCATCTAACGATTGAACATGCACACACACACGCACACACACACACACACACACACACACACACAGACATTTTGACTTCAGTAGAATGGCCAGAGGAGCAGGAGTTGGCCCTGTGACTGCAGCTAAGCTTTGTGGGAATGTCTCAGTTTTCTGTGTATGCGTGTGCGCTCTGTGCCAAGAAATAATGACCTCCTTTGGCCAGGATTACCTCAACTTCCCTGAAAAAATGTTCCCAGTTATATCCACCTCAATGAAACATTCGAGTGAATTCTACTCTGTCACATACGTCACCTATGTATGTGACATAACAGCTCCTGGAAAGCATGAACAGGTCATGGAAAGCACTTTAAAGGGATTCAGTGCTCAGTTTTATAAGACACACAGTCTTTTTTTTTTTAAACATTCACTAAGCCAAAATCATCTTACTTTGAAGCAATAGCACAGCAGCACTAAAGTTCTAGGGTGCGGTGTGGAGTTCTGTAGAAGGAAAAGTGTTCAGGAAAGCCCCTACTTTACCAGTGGTTTCTCTTTTGACGCAGTCATTACACTGTTTGGTTGGTGACACAGTTTCTGATCCGCCGGGCACTGGCCCAGTTCCTGAGCGGTCTTGTGAGGAAGCACCTGACCTGAAGATTAGCCAGCCTTTGCTTCACAACACACACACACACACACACACACACACACACACACACTCTGCACGTATGCACATACACAGATACCAAAAGGCTAGATCAGAGTCATTAATAGGTCAGTTCCTTGCAGCTCATTTTATTATTTAGTGTAGATGTTTCATGTGCAGGGTCAGTGTAAACTATCTGAGCATGATGCATGATGAGCATCGCTTTTAAACACTGCTGTATGATCCATAAATAAAGGAATTGGTAAATTTGGTATAATACATCAGGAATTTATCAAGGAACAGGATGAGTTGGGTGGAACTTGTTCTGCGGTACACTGTGTGTGTGTGTGTGTGTGTGTGTGTGTGCAGAATAAATCAGGTGTTTTCACCAGCTGGGAAACCATGTAGTGTGTGACATACATACATGGCCTCCTTGTTGTTGATTAAAGCCAGTGTAAAAGTCAGGCTGCATCTACATGCTGTAAAACACACACACACACACACATGCAGAAACACATGTTCCTGTGGTGAGCATGGAAATGGTTTTCAGCTTTCGCTTCTGAGTGTGAAAGAAGAGATAAAATAAGATAAAACAGAATTCTTACTTATCGTTTGGCCATTACGACCACCGAAATTGCTCACAACGTCACTGGAAGGGAGCTTCTGGTAAATTGTGTCATTGTTGTTATGAGCAGCTCGTAGGCTGACGTCTGCAGCCTTTGCTAGAAGAAATGCTGCAGATGTTGACATTATGATGATTGTGTGGTGTTCTTTAACCATCACCGGACGGATGATCAATAATCAAACCACCCTTGTACAGTGAATGTGAAGCTGGCAATCGGTGATCCAGTTTCCTGCCTGAAATATCATATATGACTGTCATGACACAAAGATATTGCTGTATAGATGTGTGTGGGCGGGTTCAAAGGGGCTGATTTTAGGTCTGACGTCATTGCTGTTCAGACCGCAGCACGTCCTGTGTGTGTGTGTGTGTGTGTGTGTGTGTACATATGTGTACGCATTAGTGTGCCTGTGTGTGTGTGTGGTATTAGTAATGAAATTCACACTTCCTTCATTTCCATTGAAGCAGCAGATGCAGTCTAATTTGTTGTGGTGAAGCTCTCTATCTATCTATCTATCTCTCTCTCTCTCTCTCTCTCTCTCTCACTCTCTCTCTCTCTCTCTGTCTCTGTCTCTCTCTCTGTCTCTGTCTCACAGAGTACGTATGCACACATATATTTCCACAGAATTACTGACAATTGTGTTGATTGTAAACAATGTACCAGAGGTGAATTTAACTCGCTCCATACGCACAGCCTTGCACACATTGCTCTCACATTATAAATGGAATTTTTGAGGAGCTTCTTGAGGAGCATTTGTCGACAAAAAAAACAAACAAACAAAAAAGAACTTTAACTTGTGACAATTTCATCCGCCTCCACATTTCCAAGTTAGTAGCCCGCTGAAAACGGATGTGGATTTGAGTAATCTCTATATTCACGTTTGGCGGGACTTTTTTTTTCTTCATAGAAATAGCCAGAGTTCTGTTTTCTGAAGAACTGAAAGTAGAGGAAGTGAGGATTGCAAGTGTGAGTCATGAAGATTATTACTGTACCTTCTCCCTCAATTTATCCTCCGTGTCTGCGACAGGGTTTTTACACCCAGGAACAGCAGCCGTGAAGCGCCATGAAGGAACGTTCCGCATAGAAAATCCAACAGATGATAATAGATTAAGAATTTTATCATTTAACCTTCGCTGTAAATGATTTAAAATAAACACAAAGAGAGCGTTCAGTTCAGCAGATGAAGCTGCCGTGAAAATCACATCTATGAATATCAACATTTAATCCAGTGTAGAGTAAAACTGATGATCTAATCTAAACCTCAGCACAAAGTGGATTCTTGACTCTGATTGGTCAAAAGTTGTGTTTTTTAATTTTCTCTAGCAGCACGGCTCGGACAGTAGCCTCGGAATATATTATAACATTAATGATCGGTTTATATTAATGCGCTCCTTCTAATAAGTTATTTCTATAGTAACAGCTCATTCACAGGGATAAGATTTATAATCTATGCTTAATAAAATATAAATAAATAAACCCTAGAGTCATGGTGAAGATTTCTTAGAGGAGAAGTTTATGTAGCATTGATGGAAGGAGTCTCCAGTGGCAGTGCTTTGTAGCCGTATCACACCGTCCTGCTGTGGATTATATTAGCGCGCTCGTGTTCTAAGTGAACATTAAGAACATTTAATGGATATCCCGAAACCTTCTTCCATTGGCTGTAATTATTTACAAAATAGGATGCAATAGAAATCAGCTCACTGCAGCATTTGATTATTCAATTCATTTGATTTGTATTGCGCTTTTAATAATTGACATTGTCTCAAAGCAGCTTTAAAAAAGTATAGAAACATAGTGATATCAGTGCCAGTTAAAGTTTCCTGACCCAGCTTACTCGATTAAATGCTGCACTTGTTTGCAGAGATATTAGACAGTGTTAGCATCAACTAGAACACTGATACAGTGTTAGCATCAACTAGAACACAGATACAGTGTTAGCATCAACTAGAACACAGATACAGTGTTAGCATCAACTAGAACACAGATAGTGTTAGCATCAACTAGAACACAGATACAGTGTTAGCATCAACTAGAACACAGATAGTGTTAGCATCAACTAGAACACAGATACAGTGTTAGCATCAACTAGAACACAGATACAGTGTTAGCATCAACTAGAACACAGATACAGTGTTAGCATCAACTAGAACACAGATACAGTGTTAGCATCAACTAGAACACAGATACAGTGTTAGCATCAACTAGAACACAGATACAGTGTTAGCATCAACTAGAACACTGATACAGTGTTAGCATCAACTAGAACACAGATACAGTGTTAGCATCAACTAGAACACAGATACAGTGTTAGCATCAACTAGAACACAGATACAGTGTTAGCATCAACTAGAACACAGATACAGTGTTAGCATCAACTAGAACACAGATACAGTGTTAGCATCAACTAGAACACAGATACAGTGTTAGCATCAACTAGAACACAGATACAGTGTTAGCATCAACTAGAACACAGATACAGTGTTAGCATCAACTAGAACACAGATACAGTGTTAGCATCAACTAGAACACAGATACAGTGTTAGCATCAACTAGAACACAGATACAGTGTTAGCATCAACTAGAACACAGATACAGTGTTAGCATCAACTAGAACACAGATACAGTGTTAGCATCAACTAGAACACAGATACAGTGTTAGCATCAACTAGAACACAGATACAGTGTTAGCATCAACTAGAACACAGATACAGTGTTAGCATCAACTAGAACACAGATACAGTGTTAGCATCAACTAGAACACAGATAGTGTTAGCATCAACTAGAACACAGATACAGTGTTAGCATCAACTAGAACACAGATACAGTGTTAGCATCAACTAGAACACAGATACAGTGTTAGCATCAACTAGAACACAGATAGTGTTAGCATCAACTAGAACACAGATACAGTGTTAGCATCAACTAGAACACAGATACAGTGTTAGCATCAACTAGAACACAGATACAGTGTTAGCATCAACTAGAACACAGATACAGTGTTAGCATCAACTAGAACACAGATACAGTGTTAGCATCAACTAGAACACAGATAGTGTTAGCATCAACTAGAACACAGATAGTGTTAGCATCAACTAGAACACAGATACAGTGTTAGCATCAACTAGAACACAGATACAGTGTTAGCATCAACTAGAACACAGATACAGTGTTAGCATCAACTAGAACACAGATACAGTGTTAGCATCAACTAGAACACAGATACAGTGTTAGCATCAACTAGAACACAGATACAGTGTTAGCATCAACTAGAACACAGATACAGTGTTAGCATCAACTAGAACACAGATACAGTGTTAGCATCAACTAGAACACAGATACAGTGTTAGCATCAACTAGAACACAGATACAGTGTTAGCATCAACTAGAACACAGATAGTGTTAGCATCAACTAGAACACAGATACAGTGTTAGCATCAACTAGAACACAGATACAGTGTTAGCATCAACTAGAACACAGATACAGTGTTAGCATCAACTAGAACACAGATACAGTGTTAGCATCAACTAGAACACAGATACAGTGTTAGCATCAACTAGAACACAGATACAGTGTTAGCATCAACTAGAACACAGATACAGTGTTAGCATCAACTAGAACACAGATACAGTGTTAGCATCAACTAGAACACAGATACAGTGTTAGCATCAACTAGAACACAGATACAGTGTTAGCATCAACTAGAACACAGATACAGTGTTAGCATCAACTAGAACACAGATACAGTGTTAGCATCAACTAGAACACAGATACAGTGTTAGCATCAACTAGAACACAGATACAGTGTTAGCATCAACTAGAACACAGATACAGTGTTAGCATCAACTAGAACACAGATACAGTGTTAGCATCAACTAGAACACAGATACAGTGTTAGCATCAACTAGAACACAGATACAGTGTTAGCATCAACTAGAACACAGATACAGTGTTAGCATCAACTAGAACACAGATACAGTGTTAGCATCAACTAGAACACAGATACAGTGTTAGCATCAACTAGAACACAGATACAGTGTTAGCATCAACTAGAACACAGATACAGTGTTAGCATCAACTAGAACACAGATACAGTGTTAGCATCAACTAGAACACAGATACAGTGTTAGCATCAACTAGAACACAGATACAGTGTTAGCATCAACTAGAACACAGATACAGTGTTAGCATCAACTAGAACACAGATACAGTGTTAGCATCAACTAGAACACTGATACAGTGTTAGCATCAACTAGAACACTGATACAGTGTTAGCATCAACTAGAACACAGATACAGTGTTAGCATCAACTAGAACACAGATACAGTGTTAGCATCAACTAGAACACAGATACAGTGTTAGCATCAACTAGAACACAGATACAGTGTTAGAACCTTTTGGGTTATGTGTCGTTTTTCTAAAAACCTCTGTATATATTTTAAAAATCTCAGTTTACTTAAACATTCGTCATCTGTCCTAAACTCTCATAGTGTGTTTAACACCGTATTCAGTACATGACTCTATAACCCTAAATAATTAGTCTTTCAGGAGTGTTAGATAAATCTATCCGGTTTAATTGGGAGATGTCTGACCTATTTTGGTAGAGGAACAATAAAAAGAAATGAAAACAATCCTTCCTTTTCTTTAAAAGAGGTAGCTCAACCTTCTGGACATCTATAATGATTCCTTATTGAGGAAGTTATTATAGACAGATGTGCGATATCCAGATGTGTCTGCTCCCATAATAGGTAGAATATTTGACTAGCTAAATGTGAAAATGATAGACAGTCATAGTGTGTGAAGGGGTTTGTTTGAAGATATGGGGTTAAAGAGCTAATAAGGGTGATGATGTGGGTTGCTGTGGTTGAGATGACAGCTGGACAGACACATTAAACACAAACCTCTACGTGAGAGTGTGTGTTTGCGTTCACTTCCTGTGTGCGCGCACACGCACACACACACACACACTCCTCCTCTGCTCTCAAAATTAGTATGAGTGTCTATGCATCACTGGCAGCGTGATTTCCCTGTGTTGTGTGTGTTGACACTGAGAGAAGGGGACTTCATCTGGCAGCCACACGCACTTTAAGATTGTTATTGCACTTGTAGATGTTCTGCTCTTCTTCATCTTTATCATCTTTAATTTTTTTTCTTATTATTATTATTATGTTCACATTTACTCTTCGTCTTCTCTTATCGTTATTATTGTAATTTTTATTATTAGCAGTAGAAGTAGATCTGCTTTTCCTGTAGTTAGAGTTGCACAGTCTTTGTTTGCAGTCAGTTATAGCAACACTAAGGATATATTTTTTTATATTGTGTGTCTAATAGATCAGGTAACGTCTACTCTACTAATGCTAGACAGATAGCAATGCTAGTCTTTCTCTTTCTCCTCATTTTTTCCCCCAAGTCCTCTTTGTTGTCTTCTTTGTTGTGCTGGAAAAAAAACCCCTACCCTCCTTATACATGGATTTGTTTTAGGTGGAGAAAAGGGGTGAGGGTGGTGGTGGTGGTGGTGGTGGTGGTGGTGGTGGTGGTGGGGGGTGTTAAAATAACCACATTGTTAAAATAACCACAGTGCAGAATATCAGCCCTGAGCTGTTAGTGCTAGAGCTTCCTTAATTAGCACTATTGAAATAATTTTTTGTGCTAAATAACTTCTGTTTGTATGAAACTCTGTTACATTATATAGACTTAATATAGATTTAATCAAACAAATGAAATGTGGACTCCATTTTAATCTTTTCATCATCACTCGGTCGAAAAGTAGACTTTGAGCCTTAAATTTTAAAAACTTAAACAGTACTTAAGTATTTCTTTGAGAGTTTTTGTACTTTCCTTGAGTTTTTATATTTCTGTCAACTTTTACTTTTACTTCACTACTTTTTTGAAACAAATTCTATACTTTTACTCCGATACATTTTCTGTTCGGCATTTTCGTTACTTACTACAAAAAAAAACCTGCGTCCAAATTTGGGGTAAAGGAAGTTTGTGGTTAGTGATGACTTTAGACCATGTCCACACATAGCTGGGGATTTTTAAAAACGATTTTTCAACATCTCAACAGAAGTCTGCCCGGGTCTCGTCCGCTGTGTGTGTGTCGTGGGAGTTCTGTATGCAGCAGCAGTGAGCTCCGTATTACATTCCGGCCCTCTGTCCATGACCGTAATGTGTGAGTAACTGCGTGTGTGTGTGCACGCATGGAAAAAGTCCAGTAAACAACGTTAACACAGTCAGTAGTTCACGTAAGTCTGCTACTGCACAAAATATCTTCATTAACAAAGCTGACATCAAATCACGGAGACCGGCGCACAGACAATGACGTCAATTCGTCAAAATCTCCGTTTCCCCCGTCCACACAACACCACTGAAAACACTGAAATCTTCTGAAAACACTGAAATTTCCAAAAGTTTTCCAAAAGCTCCGTTTCCAGCGACCTCAGACTGCATTAGCATGTGGACGAGAGGTCAAAACACAGAGAAAAATCTCTCTTCTTAAACATCCCCGGGTACGAGTGGACATGGCCTTAGTTACAAACCCACATGTATGGAAACACTGACACTGTACACTTCATTACAATACAGTTCACTACGTTCTAAAGGTCTCTTCTTTCTTTCATGCAAGTCTTATTTAGAAAGAAAGCAAAACAGAATAAAATTCAGAATTCTCCAAATTACTACATTCTTGCTTTTTTTTTTATTAATTTACTTCTACTTTTATTTTCCATACTTGAAAACATCCATGAAAATACTACTTCTGGTACTTAAGTACAGATCATTTCAGATACTTTAAGACTTTTACTCAAGTGGAATTATAAAGGTTGACTTTAACTTTTACTCGAGTCATTTTCTAACAAAATACCTGTACTTTTACTCAAGTATGGCTTTTGGGTACTTTATACAGCACTGATTCTTTATATCCCACATGCCCCTCATTTGATTTCATTTATTTTTGATGGAACAAGATGGAACTCGTTTTAGTTCAATTCGTATACAACATTAAAATGCAGCACACAGTTTGACACTCTTCAGACACTGTGGTGGCTCCACCTCTGATACTGCTCTGTGTGTGTGTGTGTGTGTGTGTGTGTTTTGGAGAGGGCAAATGAATGCATTGGTATGACCTTCCACAAGTTTCTCTGCACTCCATTCTCTCACTCTCTCTCTGATTATCTCACTTGATTGGCCTCTACTTCCTGACATATTTCTACAATAATACCCCTCACCCTTATGGGCTCAATATTGCATCTTTATTCATTACTTTTGGGTGGTCTTATATTTTAAAATACAAAACTATTTCTTTAAAGGTAATTTGAAGGATAATTGTGTGTGTAATGATCTGTGTGTGCTCTAGAGAGGTACGTCCTTAGGCATTTATTAAGTTTTGTTTTCTGTCTAATCTTTGGAACCATATTTTGAAAGTTAGTGGTTGAATGTATTTAATTGTGAATGATAGGGAATTATTTTGTATCCAGCCCGCTGAGATTTTGGACTTGATCCAGACGGGGTCGAGGTCACAGCCAGGTCAAGCGTCTGAAATAGTTTTTTCTTCAACAGCTTTTTTCATGTTTGAGGTGTACGGTAATGACATTTGGAGCATACAGATTAGTAACAAGAAGGACTCGGTCTGCTGGTGGTAAAGACGTCCCAGTTGATGCTGAACTCTTCTTGCTTTTCAGTATTAAGTCAGGGTCATGTGCTGAATTTTACTGAGAAGGCAGAACAGTAGTGTGTCATGACTGTGCTCAAGCTGCTGCAGAGCAAAACCGGTGATTATTCTTAAAAGGTCTCCTGTTTACATAATGAGAGAAGTTCAGGTTAACTGCTTATTACTGATTTGTTAGATATGGTTAAAATTCCTCAATCTTCATCTAGAAAGTCACTGGTGGAGAGAGAGAGAGTAAGAAAGAAAGAAAGAGAGGAAGAGACAGAGTGAGTGAGAGAAAGATAGTAAGAGAGAGAGAGAGAGAGAGAGTGTGAGAGACAGACACTCACTATGCAGAGCCAAAACCCTGATAAGAGATCAACAGGAAGTGCGCCTGCCAAATCATGCGTGAATCCTATAAATAAGCAGCATTGTCTGGTGTTTTGGCCACTCGTCTTTAGAGACGGTGATTTCCCCACAAGCGAACTGGGTCGTCTCTGACACAAGGCAAACGCATGTTCAGTGCTTTTAGGTTTTAAGCAGTGTAACACTGCGTTTTCTGGATGTTTAAGTTGATAAAATTAGGGTGGATAATCTGTGAAATTCCTCTGTGAGATGGAGTGGAGCTGTAGGCTCATGTGACTCTCGATGGGTCATCTCCTCGGCTCTAATTCAATTTCACAGTTACAATTTGTCCGGTGTCTGAGGCATTTTCACTCCGAAAGATAAAGATAATTAGCAAGAGCAGGATTTAACTCATTTATTCCTTCAAAAAGCACAAATGCTGTTTTTAATTTGCGATCAAATGAATGTTGCTTGTGTCAGAATAGCTGGCTGTTTATTACTAAATTAAGCTGGGAGTCTCCGAGATCTGGCAGATATCAAAGATCTGTTCTTATAAAACATATAGTATCTCAAGAGGGATATTAATATATTGTTTATTAATTTAATAAAGTTGTGTAAATGTTTTTGTAGAATAAGCCGAACAAGTAAAATACTGGCAAATTGTTTCAGATGTTTCACTGATTTTTATCTTCGCTCAGATGCTTGTTGCAACTGACCCAAAACATTTACAGCATTCATGGCCTTTTTCCGTTTAGTGAAGCGACTATAAAAGGCGAAGCTGGTCGGTGAGCCGAACGACAAAATGACAACTAAAGTAAAAAAAAAAAAAAGAAATAGCAAAAGGCTGAGCTGTGTTCAGGAGACACTAAGACAGCATACTCTAACTCCTCCTGCTTGTCATCGGGCATTACAGCATGTCCAGCTTGTCTTATTTATTTATTAATTTATAAATTTGTCTTGTTAATGTTTGTTACATTTGTGTTGATTGTAACTAAAATAAATAACTGATATTTACAGCTACAGAGTTTGAGGTTGAAGGTAAATGTACAGAAACTCTAGTGTCCTTTGCGAAGGACAAGTTTAACCATTACGACTGTCCTCACAGGAGCACAACTTGGACTGGTTTCCTCGCATGCGGGCGATGTCGCTGGTGAGCAGTGACGCAGAGGGTGAGCAGAACGAGATCAGGAACCTGCAGGAGAAACTCGAGTCCACCATGAAACTGGTCTCCAACCTGTCCGGTCAGCTGACCGAACTGAAAGAGCAGGTATGAGACAGACATGGACAGGGTGAAAAAAAACCCAAAACATGACCTCGGTTTGAGAATTCATTCACATTAACACGGCTGGTCCTGTCTCATGATACACTTTTTATTGCACTAACTAGCCCTGGAATGAGCAGGAAGATCTCAGTGATCCTCTATGAATGCTCTTATAACCTTTTGATATTGGCAGGCAGCAGGGCCTTATGTGTGAAACCTCAGAAGAAAAGTGCTAATTTAGAGTTGGTTTCTGTTCACAATGAAACTAGACAAATACCTCTTCAGTCCAAATAGAAACGTCATCTGTAATGAAGTTCAAACTCCAGAATTAAGAAAGAAAATCCCACGAAGGTGATAAACCTAATCAGAGCAAAGGGCAACGAGCTATCTCTGTCTATCAGTCTCTCTCTTTTTCTGTCTCTCTTTCTTCCTCTCTCTCCCCCTCTCACATCTGTGATCAGCACAGCAAACTCATGTGGTACTAAGATGATCTTTCACCTGCGTCACAAGGCCAAGTGTTGTTTCACTCTGAATCAACTTGTGTGTGTTCCAGACAAAGTTCTCCGAACCAGTGCTGTTTGTTTCCACACATAAATATCACTGCAGGCAGAAATGATTAAATGCTGCTTTAAAAAACTATAGATGGTGCAGTGTAAAGAGTGGGGTTTTGGATCAACTCCAGTGCACTGTAAGTCGCAGTTTCTTGTAAATATACAGTAGAATTAGGATTTTTAACATTTAACATAAAAGCATCTGCGTGTGTGAGATTAGGAGACTGTCAAATGAGAAGTGCATAGGAGGAACTAGTACTTCTTTTGACACCCAGACAGAGGGAAATAAAAGAAGGTCAAGTAACAAAAAAAACCACCAAAAAACAACAAAAAAAACATTGCCTTTCACTTTTATAGTAGTTTACATGTCTATGGACATTATTGTTTGTTAATGAATTCATATTTACACCAGAACAACCACTAAGCTTTCCTCAGAGCCTGTAAATTGCTCTAATACATTTGTTATGAAAAGAAAAGAAAAAGCCCAGACTATTCATAACAAAGAACTGCGGTACAATTAAACTAATTCCTGAACTAAATTGCACCTTTGATCCACCTGAAAAACCTCTCGGGTTGAACTGTTTTTCAGGGGTGTGGTCAGGTGTCTAAGTGACCGCGGTTCTCACCTGCTGAGGTCATAAAGAAGTTTATTAATTTATTGTGGAGACCTTGACATTGAGTATAAAGCGATAAAATGATAAGTGGGAAGCTCAGTGTACCAAGCTGAAGGAGGAATATATATATATATATACGAAGGAATTTAAAACAGGACCACAGCACTGTCCAGATCAGGAATCTCTCTGTGATGGACACCAGAAGAGCCATCGCAGAGTTTATGGAGCGCATGCTGAAGATGAAGAAGTGGAGAAGTGTTGATTCCTGATTATCTTTGTAAACTCTTCTGGCTAGTGTCATGGCGTAGCGTGTGTGTGTCGTGTAACTTTCAAATCTCTATCAAATGGTTTTTTTACACTTTGATCTAGTTGAGTAACCACAGCAAACTAAAACGCTTCCGATCTGTTCATCTATTTGTATGTACATTCGCATGCTCATAGCTTATTTGTGTGATTCGTCGACGGCTCCTCTAGCTACTGAAGCATATGAGCGTGAGTGTGTTAGCATTTGGCCTGTTTGTAATAATGTTGAGTCATATTTGGGGATTTTTACAGATGACAAAAGGATACATTTCTCTCTTAGACGGATTTGTGTGTATGTGTGTGTGTGTGTGTGCGTGTGCGTGCTCATGTTCATGTGTTTATGAGTATGAGAATGTTGCATGAGATTGCAGAGTGCGTGATCATGGTTGTGGCACAGTCCCTCGCACAACGGTATGCACATGCACACACACACACACACACACGCACACACGCACAGCCTCTGGAGTTATACCGAGGGAACAGGAACACATTTAACAGATGTATTCTTGCAGGAAGTGCCTGGTGTATACAAGGGGTGTGTGTATGTGCGTGTGTGTGTGTGTGCACGCACATGTGTGTATGTGCATGTCTTAGGTTGTGTGGGGGCAGCTTAAGATTAAATCCCTCTGTATTTTTTTCTGTGTATGTGTGTGTGTCCTGACAGATGACTGAACAGCGTAAGCAGAAGCAGAGGATCGGACTCCTCGGACATCCCCAGCACATGAATGTGAACCCTCAGCAGCCTGCCTGAGCGTGTGTGTGTGTGTGTGTGTGTGTGTAGATGAGCTTCAGCACAGGCCTTGAACTGCCACGCTACACATCTGCCCTTAGAAGTAGACCTGCAAAACTCCTTCCAGACTTACGCACACTAAATAAGGGGGAAAAAAAATGAATTAAACACACAGAAGATTTTCTGCCCCTCAGTCCCTCGGTCAGGTTGGGTGGAGAAGGTTGACTGACTGCAGTAATTATGCTGGGGGACACTAGAATTTGGGGCTACACTGGACAGTAGGACTAGTTATAGATGCTGCTTGGAGAAGTGTTAAAGAGGCGTCGTTTTTTTTTTTTTGTATTTCCTAAACCAGTAAGCAAGCAGTATTTAATGTCTTATTTTTGTATTTTGTGCAATATTACCACTTTAATATGCAAATTTGTTGAGCTGTACAATGTGTCTTAAAGAGATGACACTCATCTCTCACGTTAAACGCTTTTCATCCCCCTCTCCTTCGGCCTTTTCTTTTTCTGCTACGTGATTCTACTGGAACACTCATAACGTCAAGCTCATAGAGTCAACTTAGCAAGAATTCCTTTCCTTTCTTATTTATTAATGTATTTATTTTTAAATATGTAATAAATATCATTTAAAGGGGACTGACGACGCCATGGTGCAGGCCTTTATGCATTATGTTCTTTACTTTTTTTTCTTTTTCTTTATTTTTGCTTGTTCAGAAAATAAATAAAAGGTCATTAACTTTTTCTGAGGTGGTAAAATTCTAAGGTTTAGCATTTAATCTGTTTAGATCGGTTAAGCTTTGTTTATGTGTTTTAATCCTAAGTGACTTTAGTATCTAGAGCATTTTTTAAGTATTTGGCCTGGTATCATTCGCATCACGAGAGCCTCCCGAGAGTCCGTACCTGTCGTGGATTCTGCAGTGAGAGAAACGGCGAGTGAGTCAATCTGTAAACGCAGCACAATGTAATAATCTCTACAGGAGAGAGTAAGTGCTCAGAACAATACTTGCACTACCATCGTCTTACAAAAACACGCCACATCTCTCTGACCCGCCGTCTTTATTTCCAGGTTTCTGTAAAAGATGTGGACATGTTTGTCAGGTCTTTGCTTTTGTATAGAGACTTTTTTTTTTCTTCCCCCTAGAGGCATAATACAATTTAATAGCACTGTTAATGAAAGTTATATGAAATATTAATTATAATTTAATACATGTCAAGATTGTAAATTAATTTAGCAATATTTAATAAATCCTGTAATTCACCTTGGATTGTTTTTTTCTTCTTCTGTGTGAAATAATTGTCACAAGGCTGCTTTAAACTCAAAATAAGAGAGAGACTTTTTCATGACAGAAACAGATCACTAGCTAGCCTATAAATATTTCAAATAATACTATAAATTTCATAATCATTTAATCATTTTTAGTAGTTTATACTGAAGTTACAGTAGTTGTGTAAATAATGTACAGTAGCTGGAACAGTAACTCTGTAACCTGATTAAAGAGAGAGCAGTTAATAAAGTGATGATTTTAATGGGTTTAGTCACTGGAATGACTGATTCACAGAAAATCACACAAGTCACAGAGAATATCTTCTTTTTTTTCCTCTGTTCAGCACTGTGTGGGAGAGACCAACACAGTCTCTACACAAAAAAATAAAATAAAATAACGATCTGCATATTGACATGAAAGATTAATTGAAGTGGGAGGGTGTGAGAGGAAACGGAGAACTGCTGAAGATTCGACACTGAAAATGTTTAACAATACTAATAATAATAATAATGTAAGCACAGTGTAGGCTTTATTTGAATAGGAATGAGAGAGAGATCATCAGGTCTGTTAGAGGGAGACCTTATCTGAGACACATGCATGCATTCACCTCAGTCTGAAGCTTTTAACAACTGAGCAATCAGATGAGGTTCCCGTGTATTAATGTTAGACGCTTTGTAAATGGACTCACCTCGCTGTTCATGCAGGAAACGACTGGAACCTCTGGTGTTTTCGTGTGTGTGTGTGTGTGTGTGTGTGTGTGTGTGTGTGAGATGTCACCATTCGACCCGGTGTCTGAATTCCCCTTCTGTGGAGGAGAGTCGGCTTGTGTCCAGATGCTGATGCTGTGATGTTTAGCTCTGATTAGAACAAAAACACAGAATTCGGGGTAAGGCTGATAAAGGACTGTTTCTTCAAAAAGCAGCATCTTTTCTTATTGTTGCTTTTGCCGTGATCAAAATCTCCCAAAAATCCAAACTGACTGATTGTTATATAAGTAAGAGTGTCGCACAAAGCATTTTAAGAGACACGTTTCGACAGTGACTCAATCACTGCTGAGAAACTGCTTAGCGCTGAGCCCACTGCTCTCTGTGCTGAAAAAGATTGATTTTTACGCTACCCTCCGTTATTCTTTGTTGTTTCACAGAAACAGAGTGTGTGTGTAACAACAACAAAGAGACACTTTGCAATCACTTTGTGTAAATGTGATTCAACTTACACAAATGTCAGACTATGACATGACCACCAAAATTCCTTGGTTCGCACTCGAGCCACAGATGGCTCACTCGTCTCGAGCTAAAGGTTAGGGGGTGCGATTTGTTTATTTCTGTTTCTTTGATATCTGACCGTACCTAGGTGAAAATATTCAACTGCCAGGTTAGAAGAAGAAGAAGCGAAACTTAACAAGAACCAGGCTCTGTTAAGAAGTTATTAAGCCATCGTTAAATACTGATTTAAGCTCCCTGAAGATCCTTTGGGCAAAAATAAAACATAATTACTATGAATTTTCTGCCTGGCTCAGGGCACTTCACTGTAATTGCTGGGACTGTTCGAGGTTTATTAGCTTGGTGGTTTTTAAGGCATTCCGCAAAAAAAAAAAAAAGAGCAGGAAAAGTGAGCAACAAAGTGGAGATTGTCACAAGTAATAAAAATGCGATCATAGGATACACTGAGTTTCAATATCCTAATAAAATGAAAAAAGATCAACATCTTTTTATTATTGGCAATTCGATAAAATGTTTGCAGTGTTTTTCTAAAGTAAACATTTTCAAGCATATCTTAATATTAAGATTTTGTTGCCAGAGTTAGAGACTAACAGAAGCGACTCCTGATCGCTGCAGTATAAATGTCAGGAGGAACTGCAGCTTTGTCATTAAGTAAAGTTTTCACTTCACACTTTGTCATCAAAGCTTTTCTGACACAGAATTGACTTTACTGCCTGCGACGCATGATTGTCTAAAAAAGAAAAAAAAAAATCATGTAAGATGTTCCAAACTGTGGGGAATTTGTTTGTCCTGTTAATAAAAGTGCCTTCCTGTCTGTATAAAAGGAAGAGTGAAGCTGCTGCATCATCTCGGTGATGCACCTCTGACATGAAAGCAGTGAGAGAACTTTCCACACACATGGCACATGCTTCATGCGAATTAAAAAAAAACAAAAAAACAAAACCACTTCAAGCGAATTTGGTTCTCTTGCAGTGAATGAATGAAACTTTTCTTATCACAAGAAAAGCACGACTTCTCATACAGCTGCCGGTGGAACAAAAAAAACTCGAGGCAGGTGCAAGGGCTGTGATAAAGTGCTACAGGGAAAAAACGAAGTTGTGTGCATTCACACTCGGAGAGCAAACACGCTCCTACTGGGCTTTAATCAACCCTCACTGAGCCTGCATGAAAAATATTTACTCTTAAAATCCTATTCTAAAACAGTATTCAAGGAATACAAATGGTTCTTCAGGCTCTGTAGAGTGTGTGTGTGTGGGGATTCTGAGGCACGCAAAATAGTTTCATAATTACACAAATGTCATGTCGCTATTATTGCACTTTTGTTGACGTCTAAAACAGTATATAAAAATACACATTTATTACATGACCTGCTTCTTATCACTGACTAAACCCACCACCCGGCCTGGTGATTTCCCCGAACTCATCTACTCAACCTGATGATAAAAAACTGATTAATCGAAATGAGGTGTCCTTAACCAGGAAATGACAAAATTGTGCTGGACTCTGACCAACACCACCTCCATTGAAGATCCATATAGTGTGTGTGTGTGTGTGTGTGTGTGTGATTACATCAGTCAGCCGTTCCATTGAAACCACTGACTGGTGAAGTGAATATCATAGATCTCATTAAAAAGATTGAGAGATATTAGACAGGAAGTGAATAGTCAGAATTTTAAGTGTTGGAAGCAGGAAAAATGGGCCAGTGTGATCTGAAGAACTTTGACAGGGGTCAAAATGTTGATGGTGAGATGACTGGGGCAGAGCATCCCCAAAATGGCAGGTCTTGGGATCGTGGATGCCCAAGCCTCATTGATGTGCATGGGAAGGGAAGCCTGTCTGGTTCGATCCCACAGAAGAGCCACTGCAGCACGAATTGATGAAAAAGTGAACACTAACTCTGATGGTAAGGAGTCAGAAAACACAATGCATCACAAAATGCTATGTATGGAGCTGCAGACTGGTCAGAGTGACCACGCTGACTCCTGTCCGCCACCAAAAGTACCTACATGGGCATGTGAGCAGAAGAGCGTGGAACAGTGGAACAATGGAAGAAAAATAGCTTGGTCTGATGAATCATGTTCTCTCTGACATCATGTGGACAGCCAGGTTTTTAATCAGACTGAAGAGAAAACGTCTGGACAAAAATCTGATCGATGGAGGCCTGACTTTTTAATGTAAAGGCAACCTTACAGGACTTGCTGCTACTGTCCTGGTGCCAGAAACCACAGCACACATTCAGAGTCTGTGCCTCGAAGGGTCAGAGCTGTTTTGGTGGCACAAGGGGGAGCTACATAATATTAGGCAGGAGAGAGAGAGACACTCACTATACAAGTCAACAAATAAAAATATAAAAATGGAAATGGTTGGAAAGCTCAGAAAATAAAATTAGCAACAAATTGTAAAATTTACAAATTTATTGTGAAATAAATGATACTAAATGGTTCTTTGTGATCCTCTGTATTAAAGCAGCTAAACAAACAAACACATTTACAAATATATTTTGAGGAGAACATGAACCTTATTAGTTTCATGTTTTTGTCTCATTATCCCAGTCTATAAATATATTTGTTGTCGTTAGTGATAGCAGTAATAGGTGTTTGTTTTTTTTATCTGTATTATTCATATTTATATCTGAGTAGAATAACATAAAACAGAAAAACATAAGCAAAAGATCTTTATCTGGTGAAAATCATCACCAGTTAGGACATCGAACTGGTTCATTTGATTTTTTTTCTCTGTGCAGCTAAATTGTGTGTTTTTTTCTTCCAGCAATCAAACCAATGCTCCATATGATGCCTTCCTTTTTTTTTTGGCTTTGTTGGCTTTCCACATCGCCGTTCAGCCTGTTGGACTCCGCGCCTCTACCGAAAAGCGCGTGGTTGTACACGGGACACGGAGGGGAGGGAGCGCGCGAGCGAGAGAGAGAGAGAGAGAGAGAGAGAGAGGGTAGATTTATATCTAACAGAGTGGAGTTGCTGAAAGCGCCGTCCGACACGTGAGGCTCATGTGACGGGGCAGGGAGGAGAGACGTGTCTGCAGTCACAGGTTTTTTTTTTTTTTTTTTTTTTTTTATAATTTAACACGTAGTCTAGTCCACCCACCGCACACACACTCAGACACACACACACCACACACAAAACACACACACATTTAACCGACGACCGGAGCTTCTGAACTATTGCGCCTTGGCTCGCCAGTTCGCCAGCAACAGCTCTGTGTGTGAGCGCGCGCGCGGTGTGTGTGTTTACAGACTACAGTTCATAGAATAATCGGGAAAATCCGACGGAGAAGAAAAGTAAAACTTCTTTTTCAACGCGGGACACACTTCATCTGAGGATATTTATATATTTAAGCGCAATTGCGTGAACTTTGTTGTTGTTTTTTTTCATGTGTGTGTGTATATATAGAGAGATAGATAGTTGTTGATTTTTAAGAGAAAAAATATATAAATATATATATATATATACACACACCGTTATTTCTTGACTTGGACACTTGGACAATGGAGCGGATTACGAGCGCACAGCCTCCTCCATGTTTGGCCAAAGAGAGCCCGTTGGAAATGGCTGCCATTCCGGGGTAAGAGCCATTTTTAACGTCCCAAAAGCTTGTGCTCGATATTTACTATAAATAAATACACCGTCCCGGCGGTCCGCCGTAGCGTTAAGGGTCCTGAAGGGAACGTGTTAGATGTTGCAGAAGGGGCGGAACAGTTCATTCAGTGCGGCTGCATAAAGTTTCATGATGCTTCTCAGGCACTCCGTGACATTTCTCTCCCTCAGCCTCTTACTGACTCTTCTTTCCTCTCCTGTCATTTAATGCAGCATGGATTTCCCCATGTATGTCTACAAACCCCGGAGAGGTGCGAAACGAGGCGAGGACAGCAAGGTACGACCAATATCCTGCCCCATTGCTTCTCTATTTATTCATTTTTTTTATCTAGTAATTGCTTCATTTCATTTGTTTTTAATTGTAATTCTGCACGCCTGCTCCTCAGACCTTCACGCTAAAAGTTTAAAGAATAGTTGATGTGTTTTTTTTGTTTTTTTTTTGCGTGTGTTTGGAGCTTGAACATTTCTGTCATTTCCCGCAGGACACCTACAAGCTGCCGCATCGTCTGATCGAGAAGAAAAGACGTGACCGGATCAATGAATGCATCGCCCAGCTGAAGGACCTGCTACCAGAGCACCTGAAACTCTCCGTAAGTCTTCATGGGAGTGTTGAGGGAGTGGATGGAGGGAATAAAACGTCTATCTCTAGCGCCACCTGCAGTGCTGCGTCTCAGACCTGACGATCTTGATTTCTCTAACAAATTATTTTTTCGATTCATGATTTATTTTTTACTTGGTTATTTGTAATCACAAGAACGGATTTGCATCAGAAGAAGGCAGTCCTGATGTTAAACTTGTACAGAAAAAGGAAGAACATGGTTTCTAAAAGTGTGAGGGTTTAAAAAAGAAGAAATTTTAATACGGATTAAAGCTATTTTTTTCTTTAAATATGACCTAATGTAAAAGATTAGATGTATAGATGATCACTGCAGTGTATAAGTGTAATGCTCGTGTATGTTAATGTGGACCTGATGCACCCACTAAAATTAGAGCAGTATTTAAAGCAGCAGAGCAGATGAGTTTTTTTTTTTTTTTGTATTATCAGTCTCTCAGAACAGGGGAGTAAGGGAACATTGTGATAAGTTAGGGAAGATAAAATATTATATATATATACATGCATGTTTTCTTTTTAAAGCTGGATTTGCATGTTCATTGTGTCTTTGGGTTTGCCCTCGGCGGAGGCAGCTCGAGAGTGTTACATAAGAAAGATAAACAGGCTTATTGAGTGATTCCTCCTTTTATAGACGCTGGGCCATTTGGAAAAGGCCGTGGTGCTGGAGCTGACGTTGAAGCACGTGAAAGCTCTGAACAGCTTGCTGGAGCAGCAGCAGCAGCAAATCATATCTCTGCAGAACGGAATGCAGATCGGTGAGTTCAGTAAGAACGTTACGATGAATTCTCGCTGTTTGTTTACTACTCCTCGTTGCAGCTCGTTGTGGAGAAACAGTAACCCAAGCACTGTTAAGCACCCTAGACAAAGAACTGGTTTCTATTTGAAATAAATAAATAAGCACAAGCTTCTGAGTAACATGATAAATTCTTTAAATAAATTCTTACAACGTCTGTTCCTGTCTGTCATTCCCCTTCAGCAGGTATTATGCAACTGTCTTGAGAGGAATGAACTCTGAGATGAGATTGTACTCATATGTAATCTGCCTGTGTGTGTGTGTGTGTGTGTTTTTGCAGGTGATCACACCAATGGGAGCTTGGAAAAGAGCGAGGAGATGTTCCGCTCTGGTTTCCATTTGTGTGCCAAGGAGGTTCTGCATTACATGGCAAGCCAGAAGAACGTGCAGGATGTGACTCCTACAAACATCTTAAACCATCTGCACAAGGTGGCCTCCGAGCTGCCGCAGCGGCCGATCAGCCCACGACAAAGGGCGCCCTCCCCTGCCCACAAAGCCCACGAGATTCGCGAGAAGTCTGTGGTCGCACCGGACAGGATGCCAGAGGGCCACACCAAAAACTGCGTCCCTGTGATTCAGAGGACTTACCCACATAGCAGCGAGCAGAGTGGCAGCGACACGGACACGGACAGCGGCTACGGTGGTGAGCTGGACAAAGACAAGCGCGGTTCCAAGGGTCAGCGGCCGAGCTACTACGGCAAAGAAGGCACTGAATTGAAATATGGCATCAAGGAGGAGTGGGAGGAGCCGCAGGCCAAACGGCAGAGGTCGGACTCTTCTGAAGACGAATCCCTGTTGGGTCACGGCGGGTACACAAGCTTCTCTTCCCACCAGCCGCCACTTTGCATGCCCTTCTACCTTCTCCCTCCAGTGACGGCGGCGGCGGCCGCTGCGTACCTCCCGGTTCTGGAGAAGTGCTGGTACCCAGGGGGCATGCCAATGCTGTACCCTGGCATCGGGGGTTCCACGCCGGGCTTGTCCCCTGAGAAACTCCCCTTGTCGCTCGTCTTGTCGCCAAGAGTATCATCCCCAACCACCTCTCACATTCATACAGACTCTCCAGCTCTGCACCAGGCCCTAAAACAAGTGCCCCCCTTAAATCTGGAAACCAAAGACTGATAACCACTGGAGTCCCCTTCACCTCCGACATCCATCCTCTGAATGTTAAGAGCGGAGGATACGCTGATGAAGATCAGTGTCGTACCGGCTCCTGCTCTGCTACCGCTGTCCCGCCCTTCCCCCCAGTGTTATCAAAATAAATAAATACAAATTCACAAACATACACCTGCCCAGTGGCCAACTCCCTCCTTCAGGGCCGTAGAGGTGCACACTGGGAGTAGGAGTCGGTGTGCAGACGAGCGCACGCCAGCCACGCTGAGGGAGTGGATGGGAGATGAGGACTAGGGTGTAGCACTTAGAGTCACTGTGAAGATGATAAATGACACTGAATTGTCTGGCTTCAGGAAGGATTGCTCCACAGGGACATCTGCTCTCTGCGCTTGTGCTGAATGTTTCAATAAACAAACAAATAAAACCTGGAGGCAGAATGTGACGTGCAGACAAAGAGCCCCAAACAGATCAACCATAAGGACTCTGCCCTTTGCACATATCTTGTGTGTTTTGAATGTAAACCAGAAAAAAAAAAGTCGCTAGCGAAACCCCTGTAGATGCTGCTTTATTTCCGGATGTTTCTTTGTGTTGCAGAGGAAGGCTTCTCACTGCTGGGACTCTCAGGCTGCTTTAAATAAAGACTCTCTTTCAGCCTAGAATGCTACCAAATAACGGTCTGTTTAGTTGACCAGAGCTTTCACACAATGAGACAACAGCGACAGCCTCATCTCTCCCCATCGCTAAGTTAAGTCGCCGGTTTTCCCACAAATTGCTAAATTACAAACCCATCAAACGCTCACGCGCACGCAGATGAGGCTGATCGGCCCTGATGTCGATTGCTTATGTAAATAAGGGAGTAATGTAATCGCCTATTTTTTCTAATAGAGAGATTTTGAGTATATAATTCATTCTAGATGGAGTTCTCGTGAGGTAACTGCATCGTATAATTCACATGTTTATACAACATTGTTTGTACATCTCTATATTATTTTTTTATTTTATACACGAGCCACAGTTTTGTTTTGTTTTTCTCTTGCGTTTTGATTGAGAGAGGGGAGTTCCAGGTAGTCATGAGACATTATGTACATACAACTGTGGCGGTTTTATCCGCATCATGCTCTGTGTCCATTTCTGGTCAAATTAAGACAGATCGAAGCTCATGCTGTTGCCTTTACTTGTGTTAAAGCAGTAAAATTCACAGATATGTAAATCTTATTATTATTATTATTATTATTATTATTATTTTTTAATCTGTATGAAATGGAGAAGCAGGAAATGTGAATGTACAATGTTTAAACAATATACTAGTTTTGTATAGGAAGAGGTACTTGGGATTTTTATTTTGGGACCTAACCGAAGGTTGCTTAATGTATATATTTTGTCAAAAAAAAAAAAAAATGCTGTTGACATACATTAAAAAGTATTAATAAAGTTTTTTTTTTCCTGTGGAAAAGCTGCATGTGTTAGCTTTGTCTTTGTAGCCTTGTTTATCAGCCCAAGCCATGTGGCTGTTTCTCAGCCTGTAGTTATGTAATGCCTTATATAACACTGTCTGTGGAAATCATGTGGACATGGGATTTCATATCAATCATGTTTTTAAAAAAATATCCTGATCTTACTATTAAATTTTTTTTTTTTTTAATTTATAAATTTCGTGCTATAAGTAATAACATCCAAATATGTTTTTCTGGTCCATTCATCAGCTTTAACATATATACATATATATATATAAATCCCTTCTAGCATAAAATGTATTAAATTCCTCTTTAATTTCGATCTGAAAACTAAAAAAGTACTATTGTAAAGAGCCCATGGTCTTCGTGGGCGTGATCGCCGCCGCTCGTTACCCATAAAAGCTGCTGGAGAGAAGGAGGTTTCAGTAGATCACCGGCGTGGTTACATCAGCGACGCCTAGCTTCTGGTCACATGCCGAGCCCTGCTGATTCCTCCACTGTGTACTACAGCGTGCTCTGCCATGTGCCACTGAATCAATACAGGAAGAAAGTGTTCATAATAATAATTGTAATACAAAGCCAGACTCTGAAAAGGCAATGCTTTTTCTATCATGTTATTCTTTTCACAAAGCAGAATATATATATACACATATTCACCTCCCTGCATTCACAGGGGTCAGGGCTGTTATGAAAAGAGTAGGAATAAAAATTTCAGGCTGATTTCTGTACTAATATTCTCTGCTATTTCTGAGTGCTATATATCTGAGTGGATCACGTTCATGTGAGATTTTAAAACTTTAACGTTCTTTGGTTTACTGCTTTGTAAACACGTTTCCATAAAGTGTCTTAGTAAGCTGGTCCACATCTGTCCAGCATACAGTGTATTGCTGGTTAGTTAGACAGTTAGTTTGTTAGCTAGTTAGTGTTGCTAATATTAGTCGTTCGCTCTGGTCCTCAAATTGGATTGAAGAATTGGCAATTCGTGTGTTACTATGGCAACACGTAACCAGGCGTGTGCTTCTTTAGAAAGTGTATATATATATACACCTATATATTATTTGAGGTAGGCAGTACACAATAGACAGCACCACTGCCTTGTAGCACCATGTTTTCTATTTCTTTTTCCTACTTTATTATTCAGTGACTATTTTGTGGTCATCAGATTTGTTTAAGCTGTACGAACAATAGACATATATAATTACCAAGTTTACTTAAATAAAACCAGTGTGTAATGTACATTTTACAAAAATCAAAAACAAAATAAGAGCATGTGCCATGTACTACATTTTCTGTTTGTCAGTATGATGCTTTGCACATATAACTTTAATATACACTGATCAGCCATAACATTATGACCTCCTGCCTAATATTGTGTTGGTCCCCCTTTTGCTGCCCAAACAGACCTGACCCGTCCTGCATTGTGTATTCTGACCCTTTTCTATCAGAACCAGCATTAACTTCTTCAGCAGTTTGAGCAACAGCAGCTCGTCTGTTGGATCGGATCACACGGGCCAGCCTTCACTCCCCACGTGCATCAATGAGCCTTGACCGCCCATGACCCTGTCTCCGGTTCACCACTGTTCCTTCCTTGGACCACTTTTGATAGATACTGACCACTGCAGACCGGGAACACCCCACATGAGCTGCAGTTTTGGAGATGCTCTGATCCAGTGGTCTAGCCATCACAATTTGACCCTTTTGGTCAAACTCGCTCAAATCCTTACTCTTGTCCATTTTTCCCGCTTCTAACATCAACTCTGAGGACAAAATGTTGACTTGCTGCCTAATATATCCCACCCACTAACAGGTGCCATGATGAGGAGATCATCATCAGTCCTACTCACTTCACCTGACACTGGTCATAATGTTATGGCTGATCGGTGTATATACCCTTGGTTAAAATCTTCATGCTTTAAGTGAAGCGATCCAGCATTATTTGATGTGACTGTGGCGCCCCCGTGTGGTCAACACTAGCATTACCTCCTCAGCAACTCCTAGAGATTTCATGAAACATTCTCATTATCCTTAAAATCCCTTTTAATAATAACAGTATAACGTTATAATGATTGATTTTTGGCTCACGTTTTATTAATAAAAACACATTAAAGCTGTGTTAGCAGTGTAGCTGCCTACCTTTATGTGTGTGTTCGGTCTCAGGTCTGTGATCTGTGAAGGGTTTGGAGTGAGGAACTGTCAATAAAATAAGATTTCCATCGTTATCACTTCATTTGGACAGTGTGTGTGTTTTATACGAGTAAAATGATTCACTTCTATAGCAGGGTTAATTCGGGATGAATTCGTACTGAAATAGATAGATAGATAGATAGATAGATAGATAGATAGATAGATAGATAGATAGATAGATAGATAGATAGATAGATATTTAGATAGATAGATAGATAGATAGACAGACAGACAGACTGATAGATAGGCAGACAGATAGACAGACAGACAGATAGATAGATAGATAGATAGATAGATAGATAGATAGATAGATAGATAGATAGACAGACAGACTGATAGATAGGCAGACAGATAGACAGACAGACAGACAGATAGATAGATAGATAGATAGATAGATAGATAGATAGATAGATAGATAGATAGATAGATAGATTTTCAGTTAGCTTCCGTTCCTTCCGTACTTTATGTTTTATAGCTTATAGAAATAGTAAAAAAAACAGCTATAATAGCTCACCAGCCAAGTTTGTAAGCGACCCAGACGCCGTTATTGAACAAAACCAAGAGCTGAAATAATGATCCTCTCGTATTTCTACTTTTATTTCTATTTATTCCTCATGGTTTAATTCTACATCTCAGTGTTTTTGCTCTTTGCGGAATTTTTGACCGTTTAACGGTTTTTTGGATTTAAATTTCAAATTTCAGCGCGAGCCGCGATCCAGCTGCTTCCCTTCTCCCCTGATTCGCTTCTCCACTTCTCCCACAACGTTTACATCTCTCAGGATTATATATATATATATATATATCCTGCCAAAAATTAAAAATAAAAACAATGTGTGTGTTTATACAATGAGCCTTTATGTAATTAAATACATTTACATACATTTTTAGAAACATTACATTATTATTTAATTGCATTTATCAGTTATAAAATCCACCATTCAGGAACAATGTCATGAAGGCAGTGCATCTAGAAACTGAGCGGTGTGTGTGTGTGTGTGTGTGTGAGAGAGAGAGAGAGAGAGAGACCTGCAATGTGATTGCATGCATTTAACATTGACTGATCTGAGATCTCCTATTATTATTATTATTATTATTATTATTATTATTATTATTATTATTATTATTATCTGTTTATTTTTTATGACTTCTGCAGTATTTAAATAAATAAAAAAATAAATATAAAAAAAAATATATTAAATATATAAATATAAATAAATAAATAAATAAATAAATACAGGAAATGTAGGTAGTAAAGAAAGCAGCATATGACATGTATCAGGACATTGTTTTGGGGTTTTATTCAGAGAAAACAAAACAAAAAAAGATAATGGCTGCTGGAGTTTTATTGCAAAATACAGAAGAAAGTTTCCAGAAGAAGTGTGACAAATTAAACAGCCATTTTTTCCTTAAAAAATATTTCCAAAGCAAAGTATTTTAAAAAGCAGATCTTATACTGCATCATTAACACAACATATTTTCCTCTAGCAAATTACTATTATTATTATTATTATTATTATTATTATTATTATTATTATTATTATGCACTCTTATTCTGACCTCCTCCCAGCTGTCCTCGTGCATCAGTCACCTGACACCAGTAAGAACACAGGACGTGTCTCAAACCGATCTCTGCTTCCGTGCTCGAGGCAGGCATAAGGAGCTGCAGCCTCACGAGACTGTGAAGAAATAAATTTCACTCTGCTCTAATGTCCATGTGAAGAATAAAGACTTTTTTTATTATGATTGAAACGAATCACCGTGAGGAGGAGTTTATTTCACAATGATGAAAGACTGACTTTATGATGAATCTGTTCTTTAAAAGGAAGGAGAGGTTGATGAGGGAGCGTTAAATGTAACTGTAAACGGATATAAAGTCTCAGGATGTGATGTTAAATCAGGTGGATCATCCTAGTAGCTCCATCCCACCACCCTGTGATCGCTGGTTATTTTCCTCCAGCAGCGCGACGCGTTAAGTGTGCAGTGTAAAGGTGTGCAGTGCGCGCGCACTGATTTGAGACGTTCACCGATTTGGGACGCGCCCCTGGTCATATGACCGCGCGCACTTCCCTTCCGGAAGCTGTGTCACCTCTCGGTGCAGTAAACAGCAGAGAGTAACAAATATCCCCGACTGCGTGTTCGTGTATGTGTATGTGTTTGTGTTGACCCAGCCTCCTGAGCTCTTTCTCCAGAGAGCCTCAGCACCATGTTGGCCCTCATTAACCGGCTCCTGGACTGGTTCCGCTCGCTCTTTTGGAAGGAGGAGATGGAGCTCACCCTCGTCGGTTTACAGTATTCCGGAAAAACCACCTTCGTCAACGTGATCGCGGTGAGCCCTTCCCCATCACACACACACACACACACACACACACACACACACACACACACACACACGGGATTAACCTGAGAACCGGGCCTGAGAGCCAGCGACTCATTCAGCTCTTATGCATTTTAAACACTTTGTTCCTATGCATGTTTATTTTGTTAGGTGTTAAATCCCCTCCTGGTTTGGTGATTTGGACGTGTTGCTAAGCAACACTCAGCTGTTATGCTATTAATGCTGGCAATTCAATTCGAACCGAGTCATTTAGTGTCCACACAGGGTTAATTTAGTGTCAACACAAGTCCTTAAGTGTCCATACAGCGAGTCATTGAGTGTCGACACACCGAGTCATTTCGTGTTCACACAGCGAGTCATTTAGTGTCGACACACCGAGTCATTTGCTTCCTCATCATGAGGTGCTCTTGTAGTGTAATAGCATTTAATCACACACTATTTCTCTTTAAATTATGACTCTGTGATCTGATATATCTGGTGGTATAGTGCTTTTAATATGACTCTGATCAGTAATAAGAAGGCCAGAAGAAAAATATATTCCTGAGATGAGGAAGAAGCTCTAAAGGGAAGCCAGTCTTCCTCTGGTGACGTGAGATCGTATGACTACTAATCATGACTGGACACTGAAGTGAAAGTGAAGATGTAATTGTGATGATAATTGAGATGATGAACAGCAACATGTAAGGTAGAAATCTGCAGGAACGAGGTGGAGACCTTGTGATAGATAGATAGACAGACAGACAGACAGATGGTGATTGATCCCATGAGGGGAAATTCTTGTGCTACAGCAGCTTGGACAGTTACACGATACATGAACACACACAAAAATAGAAAATGAAAGGTGAGAAAATCTGGGTGTAAAGTGTTCGTCTCTGGTAGTGTCCATGTTTAGTCCAGATAAAATAGCCTTCACATGTTAGACTGCGTCATGGTAATCTGCTGGGGTCACGTCAGCTCCACCTTCTCTGGTTTCAAACAGTAAAAAATCCATCGCTAAAGTCTTCTGCAATTAAAGTTAAGTTAAAATGGTTCAGATTGCACCTTTATGTCCTATTCTGGACAGCACTGAATACACAACTGTCTAAAAATACAAACAATCAAATGTAGGGTGAAGGAGATGGAACCGTACAGATGAACTGTATTTGCTTAAGCAACCGAAGGAGCACTTTTCCCATCATGCACCATGATATGCACAGAGAGAGTTTATGGCAGAATGGGCGTGGCTAACTATAGTGGAGCTACATAAAACAGCTGTATAAAGGAAAGGATCAATTTAATTAGCTCTAGCTTTTTAAGGGGTCCAGACACTGAAATGCTGGAGCTCTGTGTTACTGGGAGGATGTCTCGGGGTCCAAGCTTTTGTAATATATAGAGTACAGTAAAAAGAAACATGTTGAGGATAAAAAACAGATGTCGTCTGGAAAGAGGGGCGTGGTCATTCATAGAAGGCAGAGTCAAGCTTGAATTGTAGTTTTTCAGGAACCAGTGGAGCTTAAGGGGATCTCCAGTCATGACTGGGACATTTCAGAAAACATGGCTGCCATCTGTCCATCAGATGACTAGTATTTCACACGGTCAGTACTGACCTATCATCATAAAACCTGGACCCTGGGCTCATCTCCGATCTTTGTAATGTTCTGTGTAACTGAGCTAGAGCTGGATTCTGGGATCCAGATCACCACTTGTGGCTATATTCATTAAGTATGCTACAGTTACATGAGATCATTATGATCACGTGTTCCAGCGTGACCGAGCGAGTTTCGTCTTATTACATCTGTG
Source organism: Hemibagrus wyckioides (assembly GCF_019097595.1). Taxonomy (NCBI): domain Eukaryota; kingdom Metazoa; phylum Chordata; class Actinopteri; order Siluriformes; family Bagridae; genus Hemibagrus; species Hemibagrus wyckioides. Next base: position 19,254,549 of record NC_080730.1, read on the forward strand.
AGGTGATGCAGTGCTGACCAGGATGTCAGGCACTCTCAGGTGTTGAAATGCCCCTCTCTCCAAACACTCTCTCACTCTCTGGCAGAACAAGCTCTCTCACACCTTGCCTCGCCCTGCCTCTTCAGTCGCCTCTAATCGCTCTTGGCGTCTCTCGGTCTCTGAAGACGTATTGCTGTGTGAGAGCTTGGCAGAGCGCCAGCGAGTCGTCCCGGCAGACCACAATGCACCGGGGCCATTGCAGACAGGACGAGATGAACGGAGGCTGTTAAATCGTCTCGCCATTTTTAGATCAGACTCGTTAAAGGCCTCATGATGTGTAGCGCTGGCTAAAGCGTGAGCTTGATGATTACACACACAGTGAAGGATAAAGACATGCTGATGCCTGTGTTATAAACATGAATATCATTATTCAGCACCGTTTACTCATCCCAACCGCCGAGCATCGTTAGGAACCTGAATTAAAGATTAAATAATCTTACTATAAGCTCGATATAGTTTAAGATAAACCAAGTCATCTTGTGATTATTCAGAAATATTCTGGAGTATCTAGTACATGAAGCTTACAAATATTTCTTGTATTTAATTTATTTTATTGTTTAGATTTTTTTTTTATTTTCTGTTTTGTTTTTCCTCTATTTTGCTTATTGGTCTCCACAGTCCTAATGATATTTTTATAATAAATTTTTTTAAACCCACGTATGCTACAATAATTCATGTTGCCATGACGATGACTATATTAACCAGGGCAATAGGAAGTAAAAAAATAAATAAATAACTAATTAGCAGTGTTTTGTTTCTTCAGTCAGTTATTATTTATTTATTTATTAATTACCTGGCTCAGCTTGATTCAACTCTTTCCTTCACGCCGAGGTGATCAGTGAAACCACAGGACTTTGTATTGTGTGAAATCTGATCCCTTCTCGATGGTATTAGAGTTAAAAGTGTTACTATTAATTTTGAAAATCAGGATTCAGGTTTTCTCTTCTTCCAGTTCAGTGTAGATCTGATTTTGGAGCCTGGGTCAGTCATTCTGAAACCCCCTGAGCCTCTTCATTCTGCTGTCATGAACTCCGCGGCTGTGTGATCGCTAATAACACAACAGGACTGAAATATTTCACAGTGCAACCCGCTGCCGGTGTTTTGGCACTTGTGTGGCTTGACTCTCTTTGTGTTTGAGATTTGCAGAATCGCTCGATTTAATCAGGAAGCCGGAAAAGTCAAACACTGTGACTTGAGGATGTTCAGGACGCGGTTTAACGAGCCTAACAAGTGCTTAGCATATCCGTCAGGTTTGTTTTAGTTAAATGATGCATTTTTGATCGGATTTGAAGATTAATTCTGGAGGCTGATGGACTTCATGAGCATGACTGGAAACGTGAAACAGGATTTTTTTCCTCCCTCATGTGACAAAAGTTCATGTTAGCATCATGGCTGACATCACGCTAGCTGGCAGCATGGGTTTCAGTTTGGTTAAGCAGTTCTTGTCTATAATGTGCAGTGCTGATGCTGGAAGCGCTGCTCTGCTGGGATTTTCAGTTTAATTTTGCCCCTGTCAAACATTTCCTCAGCTATTAGGTGGTAAAAACAAAATTGATCTGAGATCACGAGCTCCTTCCGAGGCAGGCGGAGGCTGTAATGACTGGAAGAAGCTCCCGCTGCTCCTCGGGGACCACACTGAATACTGTTAGAGCTCTAAAGAGACTGCTGTGGGGGATGGAGATGGACTGTAATTGGCTTCATTTTGCACGAAAAAAGAGAGAAATGATGATAATTTGAAGAATGAAGCTCCTGCACTGAAACAAAACAACAATACAAATTTAAGTGTAAAAAAAAAAATGTAGTTGAGACCTGATTATGCCATGGATCTGAATTTTCCTCCTGATGAGAGTTTAACCTGCATTTTTAGACATGTAGTTTAAAGGTCTCTCTGGACAGACAGACTGACAGAAGGCGTTAATATGCAAATCAGCTCATTAATATTTAAGCACCAGTATCCAGTGCTGTGTCTGATGTTGAACTGATTGATGAATCAGATGGTTCTTGATCTTTTTTGAACGGTTTTTGGCAGCAATTGGAACAACACATGGCTGATTTAACTGAAATGTCTATGAATTAGGTGAATCAGCTCTGGATTTTTGTGTTAATATGGTGCGACGCCCCATAAAAACCTAATCGTACAACTAATGCAATTTCCAGTGCTAGCTGGAAAAGTCCCCTCCGTAGGGGAAATGAACTCTTATTAGCACTTATTGACAAAACGTCCTCTACTTGATTGACATTATTTTGTAAACTCCCACAGAGTCTCTCTCATTCGTGATAAACTCGTGAATTTATCTTCGAATGCGTTTCTTTGAACGATTTTTGTTCTGGATTTTTCTCTAGGTGCCGCAACACGTCATTCCTTTCTCGTTTGGTGTGCGACGCGGCGAGTCGTTTGGTGTGCGACGCGGCGAGTCGTTTGGTGTGCGACGCGGCGAGTCGTTTGGTGTGCGACGCGGCGAGTCGTTTGGTGTGCGACGCGGCGAGTCGTTTGGTGTGCGACGCGGCGAGTCGTGTGGGGTGCGACGCGGCGAGTCGTGTGGGGTGCGACGCGGCGAGTCGTGTGGGGTGCGACGCGGCGAGTCGTGTGGGGTGCGACGCGGCGAGTCGTTTGGGGTGCGACGCGGCGAGTCGTTTGGGGTGCGACGCGGCGAGTCGTTTGGGGTGCGACGCGGCGAGTCGTTTGGTGTGCGACGCGGCGAGTCGTTTGGGGTGCGACGCGGCGAGTCGTTTGGGGTGCGACGCGGCGAGTCGTTTGGTGTCCCCATAGTGTCTCATTTAGCATCGACACAGTGACTCATTTAGTGTCCCCACAGTGACTCATTTAGTGTCCCCACAGTGACTCATTTAGTGTCCCCACAGCGAGTCATTTAGTGTCCCCACAGCGAGTCATTTAGTGTCCCCACAGCGAGTCATTTGCTTCCTCATCACGAGGTGCTCTAGAGTCTCTCATTCATGATGAACTTGTGAATTGAGCTTCGAATGCGTTTCTTTAAACGATTTTTGAGCTGAATTTTTCCTTGATGTCGCAACACACCCTTCCTTTCTCAATGGCATTTAAAAAAAAAGAGAAGAACATGTTGATGAGCTCCATATGAAAATATCTGGAGGTCATTGTGTGATTTCTCCTCTTTTTTGGCGCGCCTATAGATTGGATTTCTAATGAATGCTGAAGGAGTAAAGATCGGTGTAACTCCATGAGGAAGAGTTTGCCTTCTTTGTAGCTTTAGAGGAAGAAAAACCCCAAAGCCGTTGACATTCTTACAGTCCGGCGTTTTGTGAATCTCATCATATTCTCTTGTTAAGATGCAGGAGTTAATAACAGCGCAGTCAGGGAGACGTCTTGAGCTTCAGGACGTCTCATGACTCGCATCACGTTTGTCTTGCAAAACAGGAAAAGTGTGAATGGAAAGTGAAATAACGTGTGAAAGCTGTCTGGGTCGAGTATAAGTGAACTGCAGAGTCAGAAAATATTCGAATGAAATGTGAATGACGTTTATATACCACGCAAGCGAAACCTGGATAAACATCCACAGAGCTGCCTCCAGCTTTCCCCCTGCTCCAGAGATATGATTTACTGTTGGATCGGTAGAAATTCCTGAGTCTCAGAAGGACCCTGGTCACTGTTGGTGGATTAAATGCTCATTACTCTTTATAGGAAAGCAGGAATGTGGCCTGGATTATGAGCAGGAAAATGGTCGAAATCTGTGGAAGACTTTTTCGAGACGTGCTGCAGAGGAATTCATTTGTTCGTTTTTTTTTTTTTTTCTTCTTATATGATTACCAAACTGCGGTCCTGCTGCGGGATCAGAGCTCCATTCATCTAAATAACCAGCGTAGGAATGTGACCTACATCCTGCCGGGTGTTTTTTCCTCTAATTCCTTTAATTGCAGCTTATTGGATTAGGAGTTTTCTGAAGTTTGCCAGCATGTCCACTAATACAATCACTGTGTGGAGAGATTTACTGTCCTGCTCAAAGTGACCATTGTGTTTGCGGTGGAAAAAAAACCCCCAGATCCAGTATTCTTCGTTTTACAGCCGAGACTTTTCCCAGTGGATCTTCTTCTGTTGATATTCTAAAGCAGGTTTCTGTCCATGTCTGAAGTATTCAGCTAACTCTGTGGCAGATATGAAATTGAGATACATTGTGTTCACACTGTGAGTGACATCCTCAACTCTCTCTCTTCTCTTCTTCTCTTCCTCTCGTCTCTTCTCTGTGTGTCTGTGCAGTCGGGTCAGTTCAGCGAGGACATGATCCCCACCGTGGGCTTCAACATGAGGAAGGTCACCAAAGGCAATGTCACAATAAAGGTATCACACACGCACACACCTCATCTGTAACTATGGATAATCACTAATCAGCGTTTACCTCACCCTCACAGTCTCTCTTTATTTCGTTTTCCTCTCCAAGTTAATTATATATTTAAAATAAATGCAGCTTCATAGGTGACTAAGAAAGCCTGACACTGGAGGCTCCTTCTGTAAACCTTCAATAAACATTTCCTTACAGAAACCTACATACACCCATCAGGCATATCATTATGACCAGTGAGAGGTGACGTGAATAAGACTGATGATCTCCTCATCATGGCACCTGTTAGTGGGATATATTAGGCTGCAAGTGAACATTTTGTCCTCAAAGTTGATGTGTTAGAAGCAGGAAAAATGGACAAGTGTAAGGATTTGAGTGAGTTTAACCAAAAGGGACAAATTGTGATGGCTAGACCACTGGAACAGAGCATCTCCAAAACTGCAGCTCATGTGGGGTGTTCCTGGTCTGCAGTGGTCAGTATCTATCAGAAGTATCCTTTAAGTCCTGTATGATGCAAATTACAGGACTTAAAGGATCTGCTGCTAACACCTTGATGCCAGATACCACAGCACTCTTTCAGGGATCTAGTGGAGTCCATGCCTCGACGGGTCAGGGCTGTTTTGGCAGCAAAAGTGGGACCAACACAATATTATGCAGGTGGTCATAATGTTATGCCTGATCTGTGTATGTATGAGTATTTCTATGAAGTTTTTTGAGTAAGACTGTTTTTAATTAAAATTTGGCTTTAACCTCCACACACACACACACACACACACACACATTTCCACCCAGACATTTCTAAGAAATTGTTGTTTTCACACAGCTGCAGTTTTCATTCACCTACCTTTCTTTCTGAAGACCGCTACACTGACCCCTACTGTACTTCCCATGTTTGTCCTGAACAGTTAAACTGCCCACAGCTCTTCAGTTGTCCTGCACGTTCACAGATCTGACCCCTTTTCCAGCCGTTACATGATATCGAGATCCATCCCTCACACCAAGGAATTCGTGCACAGCTTACCTTCACTGATGCTCCGGAGGGTGGAACATGCTACCATTAGATCCTGGGGTGTGTGTAAACTTTTGAACAGGATGATTGGAGTAACTTGTTATTATTTTGTTTAAAGATCTGATTTGTTTTCATTTAGTCCTGCCATTCGGAAGCTAGGCAAGATATTTACATGCTTCCTAGAAGACACAATAATATCAGTTATGGTTAATCATTCTGTGCGAAAGTTTACACTCCCGCCTCTTCTAACGTATCATGTGGCCTTCCTGAGACTCAGTGAATGTTTGCAGCTTTTGTTTATGTGCTCAGGACAAACAAAGGACTTTGCAAGTCATAAAAACAGTCACTGATCATCCAACATGCTTTATTCTGAATAATCGAGTGTGTGTACGAAATAAAACCTTAACCCAGTTTGTACAAGTTTGGAGATCTGTTAATAGTCTGCCATTGAGTTGTTGTTTGTTGTGTAGATCTGGGATATCGGAGGCCAGCCTCGCTTCAGGAGCATGTGGGAGCGATACTGCAGGGGAGTCAACGCCATCGTGTGAGTGCTGCTTCCTAAATCGAATGGAGCGAAGCTTACTTTCTCTGATTTCTTTTGCCATAATTGCTCTCCGGTTCACGCTGTATGCTTTTGTCTTTGCTTTTCAGCTACATGGTGGACGCCGCTGACCGGGACAAGATCGAGCCGTCCAGAAACGAACTGCACAATCTGTTAGACAAACCTCAGCTTCAAGGCATTCCTGTATGACCCTTTTATCTTTCTTCTGTGTTTTCATGCTGATTTTTTTGTATCATCACTTTCCACCTTTTTCCGACACGTCCTGTAGTGTTTTATTTCCCTTACACTGCAGCAGTCTACTGACCTTTACGTAAAACGTTACAGTCTCGTCCTAGATGTTCACTTTAGAGGAGCTGTTACTATGGAAACGATAACGTATTAGAACTAGAAGCATGTGAATAGAATTACTTTTTTTATTTTTTTGTACTTCGTGTGTCTTCGAAGCTCATGCTCTGGTTTTGTTCAGGTCCTCGTTTTGGGGAACAAGAGAGACCTTCCCAACGCGCTGGACGAGAAGCAGCTCATTGAGAAAATGTAAGCCTGTGTTTCTCTTTCTCTTTCTCTGAAGGTGTGTGTTCTGTTTTTTTTCCTGAACTGAGATATCGAGTGAAGACAGGGTTAGAGGAGAGGAGAGAGAGAAGGTGTTTTATATTACACGCCTTTACAGAGTCATGATAAAAATAAAAATAAAAGGAATTATTAGAGTCGTGACGTTTTGCCTCTCTGCCTTTGATGTGCTTATTAAACCGAAGCCTTCGCTAGCTTACAGAGTTCATTCACACAGAGGAAGGGTTTTTTTCTTCCTCTTTTTCCTCCGTTGTGTTACACTAGAGCAGCATTTTGTGAGAGCAAGAGTTACCGAGTGCACACGGTGGTGTAAAGAAAACGCTCTCAGTCCTGTCTTTTGCTTCTTTTCAGGAACTTGGCAGCGATACAGGACCGAGAAATCTGCTGCTACTCTGTCTCGTGTAAAGAGAAGGACAATATAGGTGAGTGGAATCGCTTCACAGGAGATGATGCACAATACTGTGAGCCCGGCTGCTCGGGTGTGTCGCCTTATAGGGACGCTCCTGAGACGCAGGTGACTCGGGCTGGGGTTTTTGCCTCGTCATGTGAGGAAGCTCATCATGAGAAAATCAATATGATGAGATCGGCATGGACGCCTCAGACAGGCTGGAAATGATCTTCAGATAAAGGAAGATAATATCAGATGCTGATTTTCTCCTGATGTTATTTATGATCTAGCATCAAATCCCCGAGCCTGCATCTGTGTAACATTTCAAATAAACCACAACTAATTACTCAGCAACTAGAAATCTGACCAGGTGAAGTGAATAAGACTGATTATCTCCTCATCATGGCACCATCAAGCAGGAAAAATGGACAAGTGTAAGGATTTGAGTGAGTTTGATGAAGGGCCAAATTGTGATGGCTAGACCACTGGATCAGAGCATCTCCAAAACTGCAGCTCTTGTGGGGTGTTCCCGGTCTGCAGTGGTCAGTATCTATCAAAAGTGGTCCAAGGAAGGAACAGTGGTGAACCGGAGACAGGGTCATGGGTGGTCAAGGCTCATTGATGCACGTGGGGAGAGAAGGCTAGCCCGTGTGATCCGATCCAACAGACGAGCTGCTGTTGTTCAGATTGCTGAAGAAGTTAATGCTGGTTCTGATAGAAAGGTGTCAGAAAACACAGTGCATCACAGTTGCGTATCGGGCTGCATAGCCGCAGACCAGTCAGGGTGCCCATGCTGACCCCTGTGCACCACCGAAAGCCCCAGCAATGGGCACGTGAGCATCAGAACTGAACCACAGAGCAATGGAAGAAGGTGGCCTGGTCTGATGAATCACGCTGTCTTTTACATCACGTGGATGGCCAGGTGCGTGTGCGTCTCTTACCTGGGGAACACATGGCACCAGGATGCACTATGGGAAGAAGGCAAGCCGGCGGAGGCAGTGTCATGCTTTGGTCAGTGTTCTGGGAAATCTTGGGTCCTGCCATCCATGTGGATGTTACTTTTACACATACCACCTCTTCAATCCAATGGAGCATCTGTGGGATGTGCTGGACAAACAAGTCCGATCCATGGAGGCCCCACCTCGCAACTTACAGGACTTAAAGGATCTGCTGCTAACATCTTGGTGCCAGATCCCACAGCACACCTTCAGGGATCTAGTGGAGTCCAGGCCTCGAGAAGTCAGGGCTGTTTGGGCAGTAAAAGGGGGACCAACACAGTATTAGGCAGATGGTCATAATGTTATTCCTGATTGGTGTACATTTTGTCAAGCAAAGCTCAGTGGTAGAGGTGTGTGTGTGTGTGTGTGTGTGTGAGAGACCATTTTTTTAAAATGATTTTTCTCCTGTCCACCTCCTAAAGAAATTCTATCCACTCTGTAACATTTTCCAGCATCTAAATAAATGACCACAGTACGTCACAGTGACCAGGATGAAGCAGATATTAAAGATGATTGAATCCTGGTAGTAAATGTGTGAAGCACGCTGCCCTTTTTTCTCCCACGAGCTTCATGAAAAATAAAAACGTCCGCTTCTGTGATTTGTCGTCTTCTTCTTCTTTTCTTTTTCCTTTGTTGGGGTTCATGGGATCCAGTCCTGATCCTCTGCTCTACAGCATGATGTCACATTTTATTTGCGCTCCTGTAATAAGATAAATATTGTGTGTGTTGGATGTTGTCAGTGGGAAAGCTGGTTCTGGTGGTGGAACAGGTTGGGTTGGGTTTCCTGTCCTGTCCTGCTGTAACTGTGGTTTCATCGATCTGCTGTTTATGAGTCGAGCTTTCAGATATTTCTCTGTAGAATTAATGAGATTAAGTGATACAGAACTGTACGATTCACCTGATTATTATTTCATCCAATAATGTGGGGATTCATTCATTCTTTTCCTCCCTCTCCCCCCCCTCTCTTTCTCTCCATCCCCCCCCCTCTCTCCCCCCCCCTCTTTCTCTCCATCTCCCCCCTCTCTTTCTCTCCATCCCCCCCTCCCCCTCTTCCTCGCTCTCTCTCTCTATCCCCCTCTACCACTCTCTTTCTCTCTCTCGCTCTCGCTCTCTCTCTCTGTCTGTCCACCCCCCTCTGTCTCTCTCTCTTTCTCTCTCTCTCTCTCAGACATCACACTGCAGTGGCTTATTCAGCACTCAAAGTCTCGAAGGAGCTGAGAGAAAAGGAGAAGCCGGCGTCCTGTGTTCCACCCTGCAGCCCCATCTTGCCCTCCTCTAGAGTCAAAACCTGCTCTGAACACCGGCTCCGAACCCCGAACCCCAGCTCTCTGCCCTCCGTCAGCCTCTGGTCCTGCTTTGAGCTAGCGCTAAAGCCATTTTAAATGTGCTGTTTCTTTTTTTTTTAAAGGTCAAGAACAGTCCTGTGTATCTGGTCTCCTAGCTCAAAGCACAACACAGCCAATCAAACTCTTTATCTGTTCGTTCAGTGACTCTGTCTCTCTCTCTCTCTGTCTCTCTGTCTCTCTCTCTCTCTCTATTTCTCTCTGTAATTCAGAGCCCTGTTCTCTCACGTTGAAACTTACTTTCTCAGATTCTTTTCTGTTTGAGGACATTTATTCATACCAAACACTTCCAGTGATGGGGACATTTTTTTTTTTTCTGGCCCAGAAATTAGTTCCATTCACACCTGGTCAGTTTTCCTTAAAGTTGCAGTTCACCTCACGGGCATCAGACGACTTTATGAATTACATACTGCCCCTTTAAATGCGTACAGAACGGACACTGAAGCCATTCAAATTTCTTTAAGGTCTTGCACATCTGCACTGACACGGACTCTGAGATATTTATCTACATTAATGCTACATTAAATCTGAGCGTAGCTCCATCACACTAACTCGGACACGGTTTAAAATCATTTAGAAATCTGCCTTTTTTCCACTACAGCATCTTCAACCGAATTAAGCTTTATAATTTTGCAGTGAATATATATATATATATATATATATATATATATATATATATATATATATATATATATATATATATATATATATATATAAAAAAATATACTATGAATGAATATATATATATTACTCTAACCCTGTAATCATCATATAAGGCTGATGATGCAGATTGTGTATGTACTGAGGTGCAGTTAAAGGTGTGGTTTGTAAATTTAAAGAGCATCACCTAAACTGTTATTAGTCATGTGCTTTCATTAATATATATATAAAAAAAAAAACCTTGACAGTATTACCGTGCTCCAGATCTCGCTGGTTTAATTAAAATTAATTAATTAAGATTTTTTTTTCTGGCCCGGAAATAAGAGCCTCAATAGAGAAAATGGAGCGTCTTGATTCGTGAGGTTAGTTTCAACAGGGAGATGGAGGTGTGTGGGTTTTTTTCCTGTTGCATTTCACCTTGCAAGGTAAGAAAATGACGGACTGCTCCTTTAAACTGTTTGATTCTCTCGCTTCAGCCACTTCATTTTGGGGGTTTTTTCACGACTTAAAAATGTTATTTATATGAGAGAGCCGCGGTGAGAGAGCTGAAGTGTGTATAGTGTTGACTTTTCCATGAGAGAACAGGATCCTCTGGATCTTATTTACTCTTTTCCTCACTCTTGTCATTACACATTTTCTCTCTAACTCTCCCCCTGTCTCTCTCTCTCTCTCTCTCTCACACCACTCTGCCCTCCTCACTCTCTCCAGCGCACTGTCGTCATCTCTCGGACGCTTTCATGTGGTCTCTCACCTCCTGAAACGCTAACACACCTGAGCTCCTCCTCACTGAAAAAAGAGCTGTCACACACCCGAAAGAAAGCGATCGATCCTGGCCTCGCCTCGTCCTCATCTGTCCTCGTCCTGCAGATGTCCATGACACTGTCGGTCAGGCGTCTGTATGTGCTCTGGACTCAGAAAAAATAATCCTGACAAAAATCATCATATTTTCTGCAAATGATTCTTTTGATAGGCGACTCAATCAGAAAGTCCATGGAAGAATGCTAATGCTGACTGTTTTTTATTTTATTTTGAATGATGTATTTTTATTTTTATTTGTTGTTGGACTGGACATTAGACGTGATTTGGATGCTTTTTATTTGTCTTTTTTTTTTTTTTACACGTTTGTTTTAATTTGCGCTGTTCATCGTCCTCTGCAGAAACTGAAGTGCCTTCTGTGACCATTCCTGCTTCTGCGTCTGCGCAATAAGAAGGAGCTGGATGTAGAAGTAGTTTATAGACTGCTTTAATAACAAGCTTCAGTGTAATGAGAAACTTTCTCCGGCGCTCCTGAAGAGTGTTGAGTGAAAGGTAAAGGTGTGCTCTGCGTCAGCAGCTCTCGTCTCAGTGGTTCCCGGTCTCAGACAGGACAGAGTTCTTCATGTAGATCTGTGTGTGTGTGTGTGTGTGTAGGACCGCTTACTCTGCGTTCTTGGTGTCTTGAAGGTGCTAATTTGCAGGTTGTAATTACACTAAATTCCTCCTTCGCACCATGAAAGCGTCTAGCTGTGTCCGAGCGTGCAGGAGTGAGCAGGCCTGAGGGGTTACTGCTTCTGTTCTACTTCAGCAAACATTCACACAACATTGTGGAGCGAAACAGCAGCAACACGCTAGCCTCAGAACCATAGCTTAGGAGTGTTAGCAACATACTGACAAGCTAATGTTAGCGAAAACTCTAATGATGACGAGTGGTATAGATTTAACTGTGTGTGTATGTGTTAGTGTGTGTGAACTCTAAACCCAATTAAAAGCAGACACACAGTGAGCGTGTCCATGTTGTGTGTGTGTGTGTGTGAGCGAGAGAGAGAGAGAGAGAGAGAGAAAGTGTCCATGCTGAGTTGATGTCACTCTGAAGTTGACTTTTCTGTATCTTGACCATCTGTAAGTCACAGCTTGACCTCTGACTCAGCATTAAAGTGATATTTAACCCTTGAACACTCGCCGTTGTGATTTTCCAGTCTTAAGATCTCACTAAAGGTTTGTTGATGATTTAAATCAGACATCTGGAGGAACCTGATACCCGGAACCACTGACGCAGATCCTGCTTGACCGTGATCGTGATCGTGATTGTGACTGCGTGGCTCTTCGTATGTTTTTCACACTGGCATGCATTCGATGTGCTTTTAAAACTTTTCTTCAAAATCACCTGAGCACAAAGGATATCTGACCAATCCCACCCCAAAGCCAGAGGAGGTCTGACCAATCCACTTACCTCTAAAAGGAGGTCTGACCAATCCTTTTCTCTCTAAAAGGAGGTCTGACCAATCCACTTCCCTCTAAAAGGAGGTCTGACCAATCCTCTTCTCTCTAAAAGGAGGTCTGACCAATCCTCTTCTCTCTAAAAGGAGGTCTAACCAATCCACTTCTCTCTAAAAGGAGGTCTAACCAATCCACTTCCCTCTAAAAGGAGGTCTGACCAATCCACTTCCCTCTAAAAGGAGGTCTGACCAATCCTCTTCTCTCTAAAAGGAGGTCTGACCAGTCCTCTTCTCTCTAAAAGGAGGTCTAACCAATCCACTTCCCTCTAAAAGGAGGTCTGACCAATCCACTTCTCTAAAAGGAGGTCTGACCAATCCTCTCCCCTCTGAAAGAAGGCCTGACCAATCCTCTCCCCTCTGAAAGGAGGTCTGACCAATCCTCTCCCCTCTGAAAGGAGGCCTGACCAATCCTCTCCCCTCTGAAAGGAGGCCTGACCAATCCTCTCCCCTCTGAAAGGAGGTCTGACCAATCCTCTCCCCTCTGAAAGGAGGCCTGACCAATCCTCTCCCCTCTGAAAGAAGGTCTGACCAATCATCTTCCCTTTTAAAGGAAGTCTGACCAATCCTCTCCTCTCTGAAAGAAGGTCTGACCAATCCTCTCCCCTCTGAATGGAAGTGTGTCCAATCCTCTCCCCTCTGAATGGAGGTCTGACCTGTGTTATTCAGTGCCAAAGGGAATTCTGGCCCCTCCCACCTTAACATATATTTCTGACCATCCCCAGTAGAATTTTGACCGATCCCTTTAGTGCATTCAGACCAACCCCAGGCACCCCCACCATCTCCACAGAAAGTCCAGCCAGTGGTGTGTGCCAGGTCCTGCAGAGCATTTAACCGACACCAAACATTTCTCATTAACGTTTATTGTCCAAAATCTAAACAATCAGTAATTAAATCCACAGTGAAGCAGTTTTGGAGGTTGAAGGACAGGACACTGTAACGTCCGTCTCATGCGCAATCATGTCCATCACCGTGGCCTTTTTTTCCCCCTCCTTCCTCATTATACAGTGCCACATGCAGCATCCACATCAACACCATTGCTGCTCACCATTGGAGTTTCTGAATGCTAATGTGTGTTTTCTATATGACTGCTGTGCGCATTCTATAGTCTTTATGTAGTGAAATGAGTGGCGTGTTGACCAGCGCCTCTGTGACACTCTTTTTAATTTAATTGGCTCGTGTAAATAAACAGACAGGAATTGGTGTGTAGACCGCTGACGGCGTTTCCTCTCGCTCCCTCAGGCACAGGAGGTGATGTGTCGAGTCAAACCTGTGTATCGGATCGTAATGAAGCTCGCTGGACACAGTGACCGAGCTGGAAAGATGTACGAGCTCGCTTTATTTTGATCTGGATCGATCAGTTGCTCCATTTGTACGATTGTGCATTAAAAGTGTTTCGTCTCTGAATTGAGAAGCTCTGGTTCTGTGTCTGGAGAAGGGTGTGTGTGTGTGCGCGTGCGTGTGTGTTCCTGCAGTGCACTTACCAGCCACATGGTGTCCTCACTGCACTGCACAGCAAGCTGGGACGTGTGTGTGTGAGAGAGAGAACTTATTACATGCAAGTTGCCAAGTAATCACATCATGATGTTCTACAGGGAAAAGTGTCATACCCTGAATCTAAACTGAACTTAAAAAAAAAAAGTTCTAATGTTCACCTGTGTGTGTGTGTGTGTGTGTGTGTGTGTGTGTTTAAAATCCTCTGCATGTCAACTGCACGGCACATTAAATCAAGAGCTGGTGAAGGAATGCACATCTGTGCCCCAGAACCCAACAGTAAAAAGAATTAAAAAAGAGAAAGAGAGAGAGAGAAAGAAGTGAAATCCTCCCCCGCATTCTGCTCGAGCGCCTCAGAGTTGACGTCATGCGCCGTTTAACTGCTAATAGCGTAGCGAGTTCCACTTTAGCCACTTTTCCAAACTCCGGCACCGAGCTCCAGGTTTGGTGAGTTTGGACTCACAGCAGTGCTTTAAAACTTCACCATCAGCTGCTTCAGATTAAAGACTCGTCCGTCTCCGTCCAGCTGGCCTGGCTTCTGACGCTGGCTTTATTACCAGTCTAATACGTCTAACACGTCTTCATGTCATGGCATTGTAGCACATGCACACGTTACAGCGTTTAGAGATTTGTTTCAGGGCCTGAAGAGAAGTCCTCATTGGTTGGATAAAAGTGTGTATGTGTGTGTGTGTCTTTTTTGGAAGATTTTTCTAATGCCACCTTTAATTACAAATCGTTGATGGCACCTTTAATGAGAGCTGGCCTGTTTATTCGTCTGTAGTAGTGTGTCCATGTTTCCCAGCATGCATTGTGTTCCAGCACAGTGTTTACTCAGTTCTCTCTGTTTTAAAGATGCAGCACTGAAGACACTGCGTTTATATCTTCCCGTCCGTCCCCGGAGGCTCGGGCCGTGTGTGTGTGTGTTTGAAAGCTTTCCCCAGGTGGTCTCCGTGCTCGTGTTTTCGAGCCTAATGGAAAGCAGATTGTTTCTGATGCTCCCGAAGAAGTTCGTTAGCCGGGTCAGATGTGTTAGATTAGAGTCAGGGCTTTGAAGGCAGAAGGGAAGATGTTGAGGAACAGAGATGGAGGAGATGAAAGCAGGCCCGAGGAACGCTGGAGGATAGTTGGCTTGGTAGAGAGGACGAACAAATTCCTCTCGAGCGCCGTCTTCGTAGCTTCTTTTCAACATGGACGTCTTTCTTCGTCCTTCTGACATGAAGCTCCAGCGTGTTGTCATAACTCATATCATCAGAATCGACTCTCTTATAGGCGACCGTGCAGAAATCCCAAACGATCAATGAAAGCCAGCGGCGTTTCCTGCGAACGCTCTGTGCATGAAATCACTGCTTCACGTTCCAGTGCAGGAGCAGATCACAGATTATAGCATTTCATGCAGAGAAGATTTTTGTTTGTTTCTTTTCTTTCTTCCTCGTCAGACAGGGTTTACACGCATGCAGCTTTATTGTATGCGACGTTGCAACAAAGCCTGAGCGCAGCTGATTTTTCTTATTTATTTATTTATTTATTTATTTATTTATTTATGCTTTTCTGTTTAATTTCTTTCCATAACCACAATTTTTCAAAGGGAAAAGTTTCACAAAATGAAATAAATAAATAAAAATTGATGTTTGCACATTCACTCGGTAAAATGAAGCGGATCAGCGAGCTCATGTCTGGTTTGTGAAGTTTCTCTCGCTTTATTTTTTTTTTTGGGTTGAACTCCATCATCCTGACACATTCACCTCCAAAAACAGCTCACAACATGTCCGAATAAATGCACACAAATCAGTAAATAATGCAAATCAGTCAAACCGAAGATTTATCATCATCATCATCATCATCATCATCATCATTTTTAACTTTCCTGACCCTGAGTAAAAAAGAAAACGATTCAAGATGGAGACAGTTTTGATCTCTGTGGCGTCTTTTTGTCTATTTTCTGTAGAAAACATTGACTCGAGTCTGTAAACAGGTCCGTGAGCGAGGCATGTCAGTGTTAAACTCAAGACTTGTTTAAAAAAATGTTAAACAAGCCATCTCCTCATTAACTGCTAGCAAAGTTAGCCTCGCAGCTCTGGCGCAGAACTAAAGGAGTGAACGTCAAACACATCTCGTCTGATAGAGGACATTTGGATGTTTGTGTACATTTCAGTTTGGATGAAATTGTCTCTTTAGCAAAAACAGGAGACTCGCTGCTCATCTTCACGTGTAAATATGCTTCGCTGTCCCAGTGCGTCCAGTCTGTGCGGGTCTGAACCGTGGGATTCCCTGAGCAGGTCTGTTTCGGCTGTTCTGGGAGCAGCAGCTGGACTCCACATGCATTACTTGGCTGTATTATGGAGAGTCCTGTGTTAGCCAGTAAAAGTGAAATGGAAGGCTGAGCTGCGGGATGCTAAGCGTCCTCGGACAGTTACGAGCTGAGGAGGATGAAGAGCGAGTCTGTGATGATGGATCAACACGTCCTGGGAGGATCACCAGAGCCAGAGTGTCACAGGGCAATGCACTGCAGAATGAGACGATTACAATAAGTTTACATTGTAAAATATAAAGAAACATGAAAGTTTCCTTTGTTTGCTGTTTTTACTTTCTCCTTATGGTTACAAGCAGTAGCATGCTGAAGATTAGAGATGTGATGGTCGTGGTAGTGACGGTGGTGGTGGTGATGGTAGTGATGATGATGAGGATGGTGGTGGTGGTGATGAGGATAGTGGTGGTGTTGGTAGTGATGATGAGGATGATGGTGGTGGTTGTGGTGATAATGAGGATGATGGTGGTGGTGGTGTTGCTGATGGTGATGATGATAATGATGGTGATAGTGGCGCTGATGTGCTCTGGAAGATGCCACAGACAGTTTTATAGACTCTTAAGACTTAAAGTTTTCTCTCCAGTCTCCTCAGTGGGACGAGGCTGCGCTCATAAAGAACTCTGGCTCTGGCTGATTTATGAGCTGGGACTGTCGGTGGAAGTCCTCGAAGTTGGTGATAAATCTGTGGTGACGTTTTGAGCTTTCAAGACTTTCTATTTCTCATAGGGCTTCTTACTGCTCACACAGTTGGCTGTGTGTTTAACTATACCAAACCAAGAAATGCTCCACAGTGAAGAAGAACCTAGACCAAGACAATTGTGAGCATGTGGAGCTAATTAGCTGATTAGGTGAATCAGGAGAACATTGAAGCATGTAAGATGGTGGGTTCTCTAGGATCAGACTGAAGAACCTGTGATTTATTTAATAAAGGGGATAAAACTTCCATTTGAAGTAATTTAACAGAAACAACTCAAGATGATGTCCCCTCTCTCATCACCCCGGTGGTCTAGCACATGCTCGTGAGCTCTGCATAGAGCGTTGCAGAAGGTAAGACTGATGGCTGTGAGATCAGACATCACGGGGATGTGGATTAGGTAATGGATTCGGGTGCTGGGGTTCTCTCCAGTGCCTGATTGCTCCATGAGCCTCCGAGTCATCGCAACACACCATGATGTCAGAGTTGCACAATTTGTTTCACATTGTGTTCTTACATTAACGCTGTTTTGCAAAGAACTGGGTAAAGGAGCAACTTTCCTCTCAACTCCCTTTAACCAGGAAAGAAAAAAGGTTTTAGTGAGAATTTGGTTATCAGAACAGAATTACTGTTGAACAATTAAAAACTGATAATGACATTTAATTTTAATCATCCAGACAGTTTATCCCAAAATTCAAGCCCAATTTATCATCTCCATAAAGATGGACCTCTACTGCCCCCAGAGGTCAATTACAGCCATTATACCTAACCCTAACCCTAAACTCTTACCCTAGCCCCTAACCCTAATTAATGATTCTCCTCTCACAAACCCCAGCTAGCCAACACCATCTAACCTGACCATAATAATGCTAATGCTAGCTGGCTAGCTCACATGAGACAACCTGTCAGGATTTCTGAGAGGATTTTTTTATTTGTGTTTAGAAATGTTAACAGCTAACACAAGCTAACTAAACCTGAAGTCCAATTTGTCATTTCCATAAAGATGGACCTCTACTGCCCCCCAGAGGCTAATTACAGCCATAATACCTAACCCCTAACCCTAACCTCTAACCCTAGCCCTAATTAATGACTCACATCTAGCCAACACTATCTAACCTGACCGTATCTGAGAGGAATTCTACACCATATTCACGAATGCTAGCCAGCTAGCTTACATGAGACAATCTGTCAGGACTTCTAAAAGGATTTTTGTGTGTTTATAAATGTTAATAGTCTTCATTGCTTCTGCTGCTCAGCAAGCTAACACAAGCTAAACTGATAGAAAACCTGACAGGAATCTGAAGTCGTACTAATAAATATTTATGATATTTTGCATGAGAATTCAGCCAGCTAGCAAACAGAGCTAAAACGACAGGATCTGAGGAACTGCAATCAGTACTCACTGCTGTTACTAGCTAGCTAGTTTACCTGACTGGATATCGGTGAAAAACCAACCTAAGACTGTCTGTTAACTGAACCTAAAAACAGTAATCATTCAAGTGGAACACAATGTAGAGTGTATTATTTGTCTGTATTATCAGTGTTAGCTATGGTACAGATATATATATATATATATATATATATATATATATATATATATATATATATATATATATATATATATATATATGTAGGCATTCAGATGGCTGTGTGTGTGTGTGTGTGTGTAAGGCAGAGAGAGAGCAGGATAATGAGTTGTGAGAATCCTGGGCTCTGACAGATGTATGACAGTGATGAAGCTAAACGAGAGGACTGGAGTCTCCCTCAGGCCTGCGCCTGCCCTAATGAGACATCCGTCCTGCCGCTGCCTCTGACCGAGAGAGAGAGAAGAAGCCACCAGGGAGCAGAAGAGCTTCTCACCTGGCAGCGGGTCAGAAAGAGAGAGAGACACCGGGACGTTTTCCAGAGGAGGTACGAGATCTTTTTGCTTGTCCTACCTCACAGTGCAGGATGTGATGCAGAACATTATCTAGGAGGATGATCTTATCGTGTACTCATGGGCTCGGGCTTAAAGCTCAAATATATATCACTATGATACACAACTGAGTGACACTTTTTTAAATGTACATACATTTCACACGTCTCTGACATGCAATCAGTCAGCAATATGCTTCCTATAGAGAAATGTTTTTCCTAAGTAAAGAAATATTTCTTTTTTTCCCCTCACTTTATTTATTTATTTATTTATTTATGCATTTATTTATGCGAGATTTTTCTTTTTCAAAAGGGTTTTAAAATGTAGCTCCATCATGTGTTAGTGTTTCTACTGTGGCGAGTCACATGACATTTACGTCCCACTGATTAGTTGTAAAAATGTCAATCTGTCTCTCTCTCACTCTGTCTCTCTCTGTCTGTCTCTCTCTCTTTCTTTCTGTCTCTCTCTCTCTCTCTCTCTCTCTCTCTCTCACTCTCAGTCTCTCTCTCTCTTTCTGTCTCTCTCTCTCTCTCACTCTCAGTCTCTCTCTCTCTTTCTGTCTCACTATCTCTGTCTTTCTGTCTCTCTCTCTTTCTGTCTCTCTCTCTCTCTCTCTCTGTCTCACTATCTCTGTCTCGCTGTCTCTCTCTCTCTTTCTGTGTCTCTCTCTTTCTCTCTTTTTGTGTCTCTCTCTCTCTCTCTCTCTCTTTCTGTGTCTCTCTCTTTCTCTCTTTCTGTGTCTCTCTCTTTCTCTCTCTCTCTCGCTCTCTCTTTCTCTCTCTCTCGGGCTGTGTGCTTTGTCACACACACACACACACACACACACACAGTTGCACTGAACTAGACTTCACATTTATTCTTGTTCTTATCTTGCTTTTATTTCATTCTCTTTCCTCTTTTCCTCTCTTAAATCCTTTCCTTTTTTCCTTCTTTCATTTTTCATTTTCTTTCTTCCTTCCTTCCTTTCTTTCTTATTAACTAAATCATTTCCTTTTCATTCAGTTATTTTATCTTTCCTGCCTTGTCATGTTATTTCCCTTTCCTTCTATCCTTTCCTCTAATCTCTCTCTCTCTCTCTCTCTCTCTCTCTCTCTCTCTCTGTGTCAGTTGGCTGAGTATTTCTTTTCTACCTTTGTAAGACAGGATTAGGGGATTAGGACTCATAATGGCAGGTTAGCACGCGTGTACTTGAGTGTACAAACATGCGTAATGTCACACTGTTCCTGATGGAGCTAGAACAAAGCCAGCGCTGGTTATTAGCAGAGAGAGGATTAGCTTCAGACGTGATGATGTGTTTGTGATGAAGGAGATGAAGTCACTTGTGAAGTCATGGGCTAACAGATTGTACAGTAGCTTTTTCAATCAGATCAACACGAGCATGCAGTAGTGTTGTTGTTGTTGTTCAGAGGCTCTTACTCGATTGTTTTACACTCACATACACACTCATGTACACACTCGTGTTATTATGAAAGACAGCGTTGCGTAAGACTCCAGCGCTGTATATACAACACACTTTAAACACAAGACATCTTTCAACACAAGATTAAAAAAACAAAACAAGCTTTTATTAGTTACTCCAGCTGCTGAGTGCAGAACAATCCCAACATCTGTAATATACACGAGATACATGCTTAATATTCCTGTTTAAAGGATCTCATAGGTGTGTGTGTGTGTGTGTGTGCGTGCATGTTTGTGCTATGAGATCTCCTCAGAGTGAATTGTGTGTGTGTGTGTGTGCTATGAGATCTCCTCAGGGTGAGATGTGTGTGCAGCGTGAATTTTGTGTGTGTGTGAGAGAGAGAGTTTTGTGTGTGTGAGTTGTGTGTGTGTGTGTGCGTGCAGGGTGAGTTTTATGTGTGCGTGTGTGTGCAGGGTGAGTTTTATGTGTGTGTGTGTGTGCAGGGTGAGTTTTATGTGTGCGTGTGTGTGCAGGGTGAGTTTTGTGTGCGCGTGTGTGTGCAGGGTGAGTTTTATGTGTGTGTGTGCGTGCAGGGTGAGTTTTATGTGTGTGTGTGTGTGCGTGTGTGAGAGAGAGTTTTGTGTGTGTGAGTTGTGTGTGTGTGTGCGTGCAGGGTGAGTTTTATGTGTGCGTGTGTGTGCAGGGTGAGTTTTATGTGTGTGTGTGTGTGTGTGTGTGCGTGTGTGAGAGAGAGTTTTGTGTGTGTGAGTTGTGTGTGTGTGTGCAGGGTGAGTTTTATGTGTGTGTGTGTGTGCAGGGTGAGTTTTATGTGTGCGTGTGTGTGCAGGGTGAGTTTTATGTGTGTGTGTGCGTGCAGGGTGAGTTTTATGTGTGCATGTGTGTGCAGGGTGAGTTTTGTGTGTGTGTGTGTGTGTGCGTGTGAGAGAGAGTTTTGTGTGTGTGAGTTGTGTGTGTGTGTGCGTGCAGGGTGAGTTTTATGTGTGCGTGTGTGTGCAGGGTGAGTTTTATGTGTGTGTGTGTGTGTGTGTGTGCGTGTGTGAGAGAGAGTTTTGTGTGTGTGAGTTGTGTGTGTGTGTGCAGGGTGAGTTTTATGTGTGCGTGTGTGTGCAGGGTGAGTTTTATGTGTGTGTGTGTGTGTGTATGTGTGTGTGTGCGTGCAGGGTGAGTTTTGTGTGTGTGTGTGAGTGTGTGTGTAGGGTGAGTTTTATGTGTGTGTGTGTTTGTGTGTGTGTATGTGTGTGTGTGTGTGAGAGAGAGATCTCAGGCTTGCAGGATGATTTGTGTCACTGGGGGCAGGAACTCAGTCCTGATCTCATCCCCTCAGCGCTCTGTGTGTGTGTGTGTGTATTTGTAGTGTTGTGGAAACAGGATGCGAGCGGAGCATCACCTCTTACACACTCCACCTGGCGATTATCACATAATCACACACAGGAGAGTCACAACCTCTGCTTTAGTTATTTCACGTAAAAGATATATAATTTGTTTATAGTGTGCGGGGGTGGGGAGTGTGTTACATGATTTTTTTTTCCAGCTAAATGAAAAATAATGATCTAATGCATTTGATTCTGTACCTAATGGATTTGATTCTGTACCTAATGGATTTGGCTCAGTACCTACTGCATTCGATTCAGTACCTACAGAATTCGATTCAGGCCACACTGCATTTGATTCTGTACTTACTGCATTTGATTCAGTACCTACCGCATTTGATTTAGTACCTACTGAATTTGATTCAGTACTTACTGCATTTGATTCAGTACCTACCGCATTTGATTCAGTACCTACCGCATTTGATTCAGTACTTACTGCATTTAATTCAGTACCTACCACATTTACTTCTTTGTCTACTGCAGGGTTCCCCAACCTTTTTTGTACCATGGACCATGGTGATTGATAGGGGGAGCTCTCCAGTGACATTTGGGCTCCAGTGGCTTTGGGGTCATTTTTGGGTGGGTTAGCTTGCGGACTTACTGATGTATGGAAAAGCCTGTGACTGCATCAAATGAGTGAAGCGCGGGTGGAAGTGGAATTTTTTAAATAAAATACGTAGAATTTTAAATTATTTATATGTATAAAATTATAAGTTTATTGTTTTGTTGTGGCCCTGTACCAAATGAAAAAGGCCCGGTGCCGGTTCGTGGCCTAGTGGTTGGGGACCGCTGGTCTACTGCATTTGATTTAATATCTACTGCATTTAAATAAGTACCTAATGCATTTGATTCTGTACTTTACTGTATTTGATTCAGTACCTAATGCATTTGATTCTGTACTTTACTGTATTTGATTCAGTACCTAATGCATTTGATTCTGTACTTTACTGTATTTGATTCAGTACCTAATGCATTTGATTCTGTACTTTACTGTATTTGATTCAGTACCTAATGCATTTGATTCTGTACTTTACTGTATTTGATTCAGTACCTAATGCATTTGATTCTGTACTTACTGTATTTGATTCAGTACCTACTTCTCGGCCGTTGATACATTACCTACTGTCATGTGACCTACAGCGGCATAACTGCAAACCCAGTTTTCTAAAAACACGAGTTAAACTCTGCTTTATTTATTTATTTCATGTTAAAGATATATATTTGTTTATTGCACGTGGGGGAGAGGAGTGTGATGTTTGTCCAGCTAAATTATGTGATTATTAGTGCTGCTGCAGCATCATCAGTAGGGTGAGCATGTCTGTGTGTGTGTGTGTGTGTGTGTGTGTGTGTATGTGTGTGTGTGTGTGTGTGTGTGTGCAGCTGGGAGTCTGAGCTACGAAAGGAATTTGATGTGATTAATATCTCAGTCAAACCCAGAGTGTCAAAGTTCCTTCTTCTTTTTCTCTAAATCCTTCTAGTGGCTGCACTTAAACTCTAATCCAAACACACGCTCTGGACGCCGGGACCGCGCTCAGTCACTGCCCATCATGCATGTGGTGACCCCTCAGACTGGCCGTCTGACAGGAAGACCAATAAATACCACCTGAATATTTACTGCGTTTCATCTGAACCTTCGCCATATTTCATATGATGTATGGTTTTAAAAAGGAGTCCACACTGCTGGCGTGAATAAGTATTGGCACCCTTTAATCAACATCACATACATGAACATTCACGTATTTTGAGTTAACATAATGTTAGCTAATAAAAAGTGAATTTTTTTAAATAAAAAAAAAAAGTATTTCTTGCTCT
The DNA here is from genome assembly GCF_019097595.1 of Hemibagrus wyckioides. Lineage (NCBI taxonomy): Eukaryota > Metazoa > Chordata > Actinopteri > Siluriformes > Bagridae > Hemibagrus > Hemibagrus wyckioides. The sequence continues at coordinate 19,277,690 of NC_080730.1, forward strand.
TGAGCTTTTTAAGGCAGACCTGCTGAGCCATCAGAACACAAAGCCCTGCTTTTGGACGCTGGGTAAAGAGTGTAATCTCTCCACAGACCTGTTGGTATTTCACGCCGCTCTCTGAAGCGTGAAGTCTCTCGGACTCTCGGCCTATCTGCCCAACACGTTTCATTAAAAGTCATAAGTTGGGCTCCGGGGCCCGCTGATCAAACAGAAAAATATGTAATGCGCTTTGGTTCCCGTGGCCGTGCGGCATATTTACATATAGATTGAGTATTTATCTGTGAGGCGGCGGTGGAAGTAGATTTGGTTGTGACTTCATTTTCCGGATTTGTGTGTTTATAATGACTTGAGGATGTAGAGGCGGTGAAGGTAATTATTTGAGGACGGGATGGACACGATGTTGAAAGACGTTTGGAATGCGGCGGGTTCTGACCTCGGGAAAGTGAGCAAGCACAAGCGCTTGGGCTTTTTATCACTCTAAAGGTTGAGCACAGTGTAAATTCGTTCCTGCTCCTAAATGTATTTAGAATTTTTAAAGGAGCGCTCGTTCATTCGTCTTCAGTCAGCGCTCAGTCCCGGTCAGAGTCACAGTGAATCCCAGGGCAGGACACACCCTTCATCGAACACCAGTCTCAGGGCACCGGGCAATTTAGTGGATTAATTTACATATTAATTAGCTTACAAAACATATTCATTAGCAAACCCACACAAACATACACACACACACACAATGGAGAACGTGAGAAACTACACAGAGTGTAACCTGGTTCGCAGGATGCATTTGATTCAGTACCTTCTGCATTTGATTCTTTATCTACTATATTTGATTCAATTCCTACTGCATTTGATTTAGTACCTACTTTGTTTGATTCAGTACCTAATGCATTTGATTCAGTACCTTCTGCATTTGATTAAATCGCTAATGCATTCGATTCAGTACCTAATGCATTTGATTCAGTATCTACTGCATTTGATTCAGTACCTAATGCATTTGACTCAACACCTACTGAATTTAAATTTGTACTTACTATGTTTGATTCAGTACCTACTGCATTTGATTCTGTACCTACTGCATTTGAGTCTGTACCTACTGCATTTGATTCAGTACCTACTGCATTTGATTCAGTACCTACTGCATTTGACTCAACACCTACTGCATTTGATTCTGAACTTACTGCATTTGATTCTGTACTTACTGCATTTGATTCATTACCTACTGCATTTGATTCTGTACTTACTGTGTTTGATTCTGTACCTGCTGCATTTGATTCTGTACCTATTGCCTTTGATTCAGTACCTACCACATTTGATTCAGTACCTACTGCATTTGATTCAGTACCTAATGGATTTGATTCAGTACCTAATGCAGTTGACTCAGTACCTAATGCATTTGACTACTGCATTTGATTCTGTACCTAATGCATTTGATTCAGTACCTACTGCATTCGATTCAGCACATTTGATTCAGTACCTTCTTCTCAGCCGTTGATACAGTACCTAGCGTCATGTGACCTTCAGCAGCATAACTGCAAGCCCAGTTTTCTAAAAACAGCAATAGTTTTTTTCTTGTCAAAACTTTTAACAAGGTAGCAGCCTATTCAGGTCTTGTTAAAAAAATACCTATAGCAAGGTTTAATACCTATAGCACTTAAACAATGCACAGTCTGATTCTGATAGCTCTTCTGCACCAGTCCCGTTGCATTATGGGATAGCGCGTGTCCACTGGTTCCATGAATGCAGGATCTCTGCAGAAGCATGCACACGCTCCAGACATGCTACACTTTTCATCTTCTGCTTTTAGCTGCTAACGTAGCTAAACAGTACTGGAAAAATAATTTAGTGTTTAGTGCAAACAGCGTCACAATCCCATGACCTTCATCAGCTGTCAGGAACTCTTCAGTGTCTCCAACAGGCTTACTGTGATGTTTGACTGACTGTTAGCTATACACATGGGCAAAAGCACACCAGAGAGCTAAAAACACTCACAGCTCCATCCTGAGATGTATTCTTCTTTGTTAAATCTCCAGCAGAAGTTACACTAAGCGAATGTTTCCGTGACCTGCACTTTAAAGCCTCTCCTCTTTCTAATCTGATATAATCCCCACACAGTGCCTGGATCCAGGCGTGGACTCTCTTTATGTCCATTAATACCCAGTGACAGTGCTCAGTTTCGGGGTGCCTTGTTGTGACAAAAGTTGAAATCCGATCACGTAACCCTTAAACACCTGGCATTTGGTGAAAATGACTGAGTTGGATTCAGCAGAGGATCTGCACTGAAACTCCCCGGAGGCAGAAAAACAAGTTCTTGGCTCGTCTTGTGTTTGTGTTTAAGAGTTCGTCTGACTTCATCAGCTGGTCATGTAGCGGCAGAGCCAGGAAGAGTGCTGCTATTAAAAGCCGACATGCCCGGTACGTCCTCCGTGTTCCTCACTCTGGCCTTCCAGCACACTCCTCTCTTCCCTCAGTGTCCAGTCTTGTCCTCTCTGTGACTTCTGAGGAACGTTCTGTAGAGCTACATGGAGGTTCTACACCATCAACACAACATCCATCAGCAAAATAACTACTAAGATCTTTTGTATCATTTCCCTTTCTCTGCACCTCATCCATCTTCTCAGATCCAGCTTGAGCTTCTCTAGTCCTTTCTTCACCTCGTTCCTCACCTCGTTCCTCCACCCTTCCCTTGCTCTCCATGCACAAATAGGAGTTATTCCAGGAAGTGTCTTGAGATGTGTTATTTTAGACCTTTGCTGAAGTCGTTCTGGAGCAGACGTTCATCCCACATCCCAGTGCTGAAATTCCAGGATGCTGAAGTAGCTAGAACTTTTTTTAGATCTCACAGAAGACCTCAATCCAGTGAACTTCCTTTTCCCAGGCCCTGGCCTGCGTTCCCTGAACTCGCACCTCCTCAAAGGCCGCTGTTTGAAGCAATTATTTCCTCTGATGGATGACCACACATCCACTTCTGCTCAGGAATGTGACTCTTTCTCTATAATGAAGATGTGAGTGTGTGTGTGTGTGTGTGGGTGTGTGTGTGTTGTTGGACAGCTGCTGGTAGAAAGCTCTGGAATCTCTACAGCTTTTGTGTTTTTTGTTGTTTCAGCAGCTTTGGAGAAAGAATGTGAAGAATCTCAGAGAATCTCATGGCTGTGAGGGAACATGATGAGTACTGAAAGCAGGATGCTCTACAGGGTGACGAGCTGAGGGACGAAGAGGACGAGACTTAAAACACTCATCTTATTAATGCAGGAATGAGACACTGGGACAAGACAGTTATTATTTCATTATATCTATATAAAAACAACTCGAGTGAAACTGAAAGGTTTTGTTCAGTACCTATTGCATTTGATTCAGTACTTAATGCATTTGATTCAGTACTATCTCATTATTTCTATATAAAAAACCTTGAGTGAAACTAAAAGGTTTCGTTCGTTTTTTTCAGCTGTAAATACAGATGCTCCTCCTCACCTCAGACTCAGTTCCTGCTTTTTTCCTCTTCTCAGATTTATTCGAAGAGCTCGAGTCGGGTTCAGGTGCCATGCTACTGAAGTGGAAAAGCTGCCGGTTTCTGTTTCATTTCTGTTTACAAACTGAGCTCATGGTTGGATGAAGCAGCGCTGGCTTCGTGTGGATGCGGAGCAGGAAATGTGTCGCGTGTCGGACAGAGAGTAAATCTGCTGCATCGTAAATATCAGGCCGTGGGATTCGTGTGAGCTGCGGTACACAACCGGCGCTTTTAGACAAACAATATTGGGATTGTTTAGCGATGTGTAGAGGATGGCTTAAAAAGGAAGAGTGCGGTGCAGGTTTCTGAAAAGTCTGAGCTCCTCTCAAGGATTCCAGATGTTTCAGAATTTACTAACCTGGAGTTCTTATCCATACTTGCTAGCTACCTAGTGTGTAGCATAGAATGTGCTAACCCCCTCTCTCTTAATGATAAACGATTCATTAAACAAGATCCTGAAATGTTTTCTGATCAATTCACTGATAAAACTGTTTGTATAATACAGACCATAATGCTAACTGTATGCTAGCCATTTATTTGTCCAGTTGTGTGTAAGTAGCTAGCGCACTTGACTTTTTTTCTGGGAAAAAAAGGGGTCTTTCTGTGGTGGTGGTAGTAGTTAATGTAGTCCTTCTTACTTCCTTTATTCTTTTTTCTGTTTTTTAAATCTTTCCTCCCGATTTGGTTATTTTCCATTTCCCGCACACTCGCTAGCACTCTCCTGTCACGCCTCAGCTACGCATGGAGCAGGTTGAAAAGCTAGCATGTCCTTCCTCAAGCCGTTTCTTACACTTCCTGTCATGACATAAAACAAAGGTTAAAGAAATCAGTCCTAAGGAGATATTAAATGATTAATTCACCTCAAACTGACAGCAAAGTTTTGGAAAAGGGTTCAGGTTTCCCTAAGAAGCGTAGAAGAATAAAATAAACTGGGTTTAATGATCATGAACATGTTCATATTAGTGCTGGTTATCCCAACTGTATGATCTGTTACCCAACACACACACACACACCCACACACACTTCTAAAACACTTCAGGATGAAGAAGAAGAACTTAGTCACACAGTCTCATTTTCGGCAGAATGAAAACAGCGGAGCAATTAGAGAACACACCAGCAATTATGCAGCAGTCGGAAAGTTGTTACAGTTGGCGAGCGTGGAGGTTTTTTGTCGTGATCTGTGCTGCGTAACCCTTCCACCTCTGACAAGTTACGGATAGTCTGATCAAACACTTTCCCTCAGACCCACCCGGCGTTTCAATCGATTCCTTCATGTGTCTGAAGCGAGTGTGGTGGAGGTCAGCGCTGCTCCCTGTATGCTGAAATGATGCCTCATTACGCCGATGGGAAACAGCTGCACGCTAACAGATCTGTTCTCCGTCCTGCCAACCGCAGCCTCAGAGCGAATACACAAACACCTCACACACCTGCCTGCTTTCTCTATGCTCACACTTTTGCATGGTGCAGCGGGAAAACAGAAACGGGAGAGATGGAGGAAAGCTGGTGATGGAGACGTCGGTTCCTTTATGATCCTCTTTTTCCTCTTAGGCCCTTAGCGCTTTCCATGTTGTTGTTTTTTTTTAAGCATTAAATGGAGCGTTCATTGCACTTTCACCAAAATGAATAGTGCGGGTTGCCAGGTAATCATTTTTCTCTGACATGTTAATCTTGAACAGTTTCCAAAGCACACTTTCCATCCATCTCCCCCTCGTCAGTGCCGCGGAACCGTGGCCAGCTCGCTGAGGTAATTAGGCAGCACTTTCACCTGCAGCGTGAGTTCGTTTGCGTGGGAGGCGATGCCAAGTCCACGTTCTCGTCAAACCAAATGTCTTTCTTTGTGGATATGAGAAAAATTCAGCTCGGCTATGGTGGGGGGGGGCTTCCTTAACCCCACATGACCCCTTCCTGCAGGAGTCTAGATAGGACACACCCATTTTCTTTTCAGATTTTTTATTTAACAACTAATACAATACACAAAACCCTAACTGCCCTGACCGACTCTTACACATTGTCTCCATGCGGGCGTGTTCCAGCAGGATTAGAAGGGTGTGTGCGCGTTCCTCGTGTAATCGTAGCGGCCGCTGTGGTATGCCTGATGACAAAGAGAGTGAGGAATTCTTTTGTGGTGGAATCGAGCGTCACGAGGGGTCTCTGTTCTCTGATCTGCTCTTAGACAGGAGAAAACGAGTCGCTTGAACACCATTTTCAGAGATTACACAAAGGAGTTCGCAAAATGTCTAATAAACGGTAAACAATCTCATCAGGTTGACCTTATGGTCCTGAGTCACGTCTTCGCTCCGACTCCTGAACCTGAGAAGTCTTTAACACAATGCAGTTCGTGTCTTTTTCCTCCTGTTCTTATGGTGTCCATGTTGATGATTGAGCGTCTTTGTCATGTTCCACTCCACAGTGCTGGTTAATATGAAGCTCATGTGAAAGTAGACACTCAGGACTTTAAGAATTTGTAGCGTTCTGTTTTTCCCCAGCTTGCCAGGGATGATAGATTCATAGAAAAGTTCCAAAAAAACAAAATTGGTTCCTTTTTTCCAAACAAATGTTTGTGTCTTCAAAGTAAATGTTGATATCAAACCCATTTCTGCTCTCTGAGACGCTCCAAGTGCTTGTTCATCTAAATAGCAGCTCAAATTTGATCTTCAACCAGTAAAATTCTGTGTAAGGTTCTCCAACAGAGAGAAAAACCCACGTCTAAAACACACTGAAAGCTAACAGACTCCAACAGCATCACTCACTGATTGGAAACATCCCATATGTCCATGTCCATTCCACCAGTTGACTGGAACCACAGCTTAGCTAGTGAAAATGGGTTTAATTGAAAAGATCTTAATTTAAAACTGTTTTTCATTATAGATCCATTAAATGAGCTTATAGTATGTAGTGCATTAGTTAACAGGAGCAAACAGGAGCCTCAGTATAGACACAGCATGAGTAACATCACTTCTCTTTGTTTAAACAAGCTGAATGATCCACGCTAACTAACGCTCTGGTCCTTGCTGATTGATTATCAATCTGAACACCGGTTTAATGAACATATTTGTGGTTGTGAGGCGGAGAAACGAGTCGAGGAAGTCATCAGCATGTAGGAACATGCAGCAACTTCATTTCTGCACATTTACACAGATTCCTTTAAAACTGCAATTAACACTCAGCTTTGTTTATAGCTCGTTAATGTTACTCTAAACGTTTACAGCTCAGTCATTTGCATTAACGAAGTTAAGGAGATCTGTAACGCTGCTATACTGTGAGATTTATCTGTATATTTATACGACCCTCAGTCTCACCTGGATGCACTGAACTTGTGTCTGCTTGTGTGGGAACTTTTCTTGGTGCTGGAGGTTATTAAATTCTGTGTGTGTGTGTGACTGTGTATGGTGGGGTTTTCCTTTTGCTTTTTTTTGTGATTCTCTTTTTTTGTCTTTTATTTCAGTGTGTTTGCACAGAAAAGAAACAGTCGAGCGTCTGGATTGTCTGAATGAGCGCCACGCTAATCCGTTAGGGAAGGGCGTGGAAGTGTCATCTGACACAAGTGTTTGTGCGCGTTACAGGGTGTGTTTCAAGGAAAAGGACAATTTCTACATTAGGTGTGTGTTTTTTCTTTCTCTGCGTGCGATACGGGTTTCCCGAGTCACGTGTCGGTTAATAAGGAGTTCAAGTTGCAGGTCAGTAGAATAAAGACTCCAAAAGAAAAGAAATAAAACCTTCAGGCATTAATATTAAGAAGGCTCTGGATCACCCAGAGAACTATTTCACTTTACTGCAGATTTATTGTTATTATCTCCTGTGCTTTGGTGAACACTTTAACTAACTAACTAACCCTAACCCAGCCATGTTTATTGGGAATCGTCTTTATCAGTCTGCAGATGTTTGAGATTGTGTTCTAGCTGCATGCGTCAGCTCTCAGCTCATATTTACCCCTCCTGGTATCTGTTCTCTTGCCCCTCGGTGCTCTGTTATCGTCACTCTGAGCACCTTTCACGTCTCCTCTTTGTCCACACTTTCCTCCCTCGCCCTGCTCTCATGCCCTCGTGTCACGTTGCTAATGCGACACGCTGTCTTCATTCCCAGACCTGCTGATTGTCCTGTGGGTTGATGGATGAGGTCTGGGGTATCAGGGCTGGAATGAGAGACTGCTTCAGCCTCTGTATCAGGGGAGTCAGACCATAAAGACCTGGAAGCTTCTAAATGCTGATGCTTTATTTAAATACGAAGGTTTTGGGGTATGACAGGAATCAGATCCCACTGCCTAAACATAAAACGTTGAACATGTAACCTGACCTGTGGCTCTAAAAGCAGCGTCTGTCATGCTGCTGCAGTCTTAACGTTGTTATAGCTATTAATTATTATATCCGATTACAATTTAGACACTTAATCTTAGTTAAATCCAGTACATTTATATGATTTCATTGCACAGTCTGGATTGGGGAAAGCTCAAGAACAATGCTCAAAAACATTGGATCAATAGCTGCTTATTAAAATAAATCATGAGGAGGTCTGCTGAAATATTCTGTCCACCTGACAGCATTCTCTTCATTTCTTACCTCAGACTAGGAAAAAAATAATAATAAAGAAACCTCCCCTCAAGACAGAATGCCAACTTTAAGGAACTCAAAGAATCAGGACGGTCTCCTGAGCGCCGAGTTCAGCAAGTAATGTTGAATCAATATGGCCGCACACAGCACACCAGTAACCAGAGCAGCACCTTTAAATGAGTTCGAGTGTGTACACGTTAGCTTTAGATCAATCAACATACAGACGTGTTCGCTCGTTAAATCTAGACCACAGATCGTACTATCACTTTTCTAAGAGCACTCATGACAGTTAGCTGGTTAGCTTGTTGCTAACAATGACTTAATTCCGAGCTCTGATTTTTTTTAGAGCTGCCTCAGGTGTGGATCCATGATCCAGTATGGAGCACATGGTGTGGTCCGTTTTAAAGATCCTGAGATCTGGACAACTTTCTGACGTCCTCCTCCAATCTTGTTGTGACATCACATGCAGAATCTTGTGGCCTCACAGATGGAATCTTGTTGTGACATCACAGACGGAATCTTGTTGTGGCATCACAGATGGAATCTTGTTGTGGCATCACAGATGGAATCTTGTTGTGACATCACAGATGGAATCTTGTTGTGACATCACAGATGGAATCTTGTTGTGGCATCACAGATGGAATCTTGTTGTGACATCACAGATGGAATCTTGTTGTGGCATCACAGATGGAATCTTGTTGTGACATCACAGATGGAATCTTGTTGTGACATCACAGATGGAATCTTGTTGTGACATCACAGATGGAATCTTGTTGTGACATCACAGACGGAATCTTGTTGTGACATCACAGATGGAATCTTGTTGTGACATCACAGACGGAATCTTGTTGTGACATCACAGACGGAATCTTGTTGTGACATCACAGACGGAATCTTGTTATGACATCACAGATGGAATCTTGTTGTGACATCACAAACAGAATCTTGTTGTGACATCACAGATGGAATCTTGTTGTGACATCACAGACAGAATCTTGTTGTGACATCACAGACGGAACATCCCCCTCTTGCCTTGTACAGCTGTGCACCTGGTTATGATGGAGAGCCTGAGATCTGGACAAACTGCTGACGTCCTTCACACCTCTGTACCTCAGCATGCGCCTACAGCAAGACTACGTCTCCACGGTAACACCCCCCAATTAGCCGAGTGAGCAGAGGGAGTTTTTATTTGTTGATGTTCATCATCTCTGCAACCGCAGCTGTTTTTTTTCATGCTTATTTTCGCTGCTAAACTCCGACTAGAGTGGTGCCAGCTTTATGTTGGCAGTCGTAGGTTAATTATGAGGCGTTAGCTCTGGTGTTGTTCGTGACTGATGCTGCCTGATTGCTCTGGAAATATTATTATAAAACCGTTGTGGCTCTATAAGACTTTGAAGTGAGAGATTTGGTGGGTTTTTAGTCAGACGTGTCTGTTTGTGCGAGTTTAAAGTGCAGCAGGATTGCAGTGGAGTCGAGAGAGAGAGAGAGAGAGAGAGAGAGAGAGAGAGACTCTACACCTTACAGACTGCAGGGGAACGTATCAGAGCTGAGATTTAACACCACAAACAAAACATTTAAAACAAAAGGACAGGATGTGCACTGACCAATACAGTGAGCCTGGGAAGCTGTAGCAGTGAGTGTTATTTCCCATCATGCACCTCTGTGTCTCTGCCTGGGGAGCTGTTGTTTTTTTTGTTTTTTTTTTAGAATTATACAAGATAAGGAATAATAGGGTATGTTACTGTTTATAGAGCTGAGAAATTACAATAATTATAGAGCACTTTTCATATTCATGCTGCCTCATGAGAATGTGTCAGGTCTCCTCACAGACTGCACTTCCTCCTCAGGAGATTACACACACTATCTGATTTTCAGTGGAAGAATACAAAGCAGGAAAAATACTTCAGACAAAAAATCCACACTCTCCAAGTAAAAAGGAAGAGGATAAAAGGACAAGAATGGACAGATCTTCTTGCAGAAAATACTGGAAAACTCAAACAAAAAAACATGTTTACATATTTGGGACCTTTGGTCCTTCATCCCTATGTTTGAGAAGTTTAGGACTTCATCACTGACAGAAAATCAGTCTTCACTCACCAACACACAGTGATGCTTACACAATTGCACTGTTACATCACAGACAGAACATCACTCTGTGACATCACATACAGAGTCCTGTGACATCACAGTCAGAATTTTGTGAAATCACAGACGGAATTTTGTAGTGACATCATATGCGGAATCTTGCTGTGATATCACAGACGGAATTTTGTAGTGACATCACAGACGGAATCTTGTTATGACATCACAGACGGAATCTTGTTATGACATCACAGATGGAATCTTCTTGTGGCATCACAGACGAAATCTTGTTGTTAAATCACAGACAGAATTTTGTAGTGACATCATATGCGGAATATTGCTGTGATATCAGACAGAATTTTGTAGTGACATCACAGATGGAATCTTGTTATGACATCACAGACGGAATCTTGTTATGACATCACAGATGGAATCTTGTTGTGACATCACAGACGAAATCTTGTTGTTAAATCACAGACAGAATTTTGTAGTGACATCATATGCGGAATCTTGCTGTGATATCACAGACAGAATTTTGTAGTGACATCACAGACCGAATCTTGTTATGACATCACAGATGGAATCTTCTTGTGACATCACAGGCGAAATCTTGTTGTTAAATTGCAGACGGAATGTCCGGCTCTTGCCTTGTACAGCTGTGCATCTGGTTATGAAGGAGATCTCACGCATGATCAGATCATCGTATGTTTTATTTTCAGTCTTTGATATCCCCCACATACGGCTTCACTGTACACAGAGAGAACACATCTATTTTTAATCCTTTCTTCACAGAGAGCTTCTTCATGATGAAACATTCGTTTGCTGTTTCTTTCTCAGCAGGTCAGTAAATCAATATGACTGTGGTAATAGTTTGGGAACGCGAGCGACTCTCCCTGCATGCTCGGCTTTTTTCGCCTTTCATCTGAAATCCTGCAGCGCTTTTAATCCCAGAGTCCCAAATTAATTTGTAGCGAGCGAGCGAGCCGCTCTGGTTCTGGTGGAGGGCTGAGAGATGCAAGCTGGACTCGCCTCTGAGGGATTCGCTCTCCTCCCTGCACCTTCTCTGCTTATTCTCTCCGTCTCTCGCTTTTCTTTCTTCCTGCTGGCTTTAAATAATTCATTCTCTCTCTCTCTCTCTCTCTCTCTCTCTTTTTCTCTGCTATTCCTCTTCCTCTGACCCTTCATCTCCTCACCTCTCACCTCTGTGGCCTCTCCTTCCTCCTCTGCGTGCGGGAGTGTCGAGGCCATGTGTCTCTTGTCTTTCCTCGTCCTGTGGTCATACTTCGGTACAGTAAAAACTGTTGGGGCGCGTCCGGAACCGTGTTCCTCTGCAGGTGAAAACCAAGAGCAGATGGGTTTCGGGGGGGGGGGGTGGGGGGGGGCAACTAAAGAGCGCTCACGTGCTGAACCCCGTCTGAAAACTGGGAGCAGATGGGGACGGCTTGGCGCGGAGTCAGCTCGGTTACGCGCGCTTTCAATGGGGCCTTTGTGGCGGCGCTGATTGTGATATTGTTGCTGTAATGATGAGGCGAAAGTCAACAGCGTGTCACAAAATTATGCCGGCAACAAGGCAGGACTCCGTCGCTTATTAACGGCTATTATCCAATGCTGATATATGCCGTCTGTCATCATTGTTTTTTTGTATGTGTTTATTAAATCGTAAGACTGTAACAGTGTCGCTGGTGGAGCAGCTCGTCCTAATGAACTCGCCGTTCACTCAGTAAGAGCTAATCTCATCACACGCGTCTGGGATCTGGCATCTCTGCAGGGTTCTGTCATTTATTCCTGAGGTTTATTTTTATTTTGCCAGTGCTACTGAACACACACACACACACATCTGTTCCACAACTGTAGCTCCAGCCATCCTGGCCTCCCAATGGCACATATTCCTTCATCTCTTTCTCATTTTTTTTTGTAGTGTATTATATGACATCATACTTGCTCAGAACAGCAGGTTTTTATTTCTAACTTAATAGAAAGCTCTTACGGCCGTTAGCATCCCTTAAAGCTTTCTCTCTTCTTAACAGTCGTTAATTTGTCTTTTAACCAAAACGCAACAAGACCTGCCTCAGGTTTGGTTTAATTTTTTTTCTTCTAGTTTTGTGATGAGATTAAAGTCATGTTTCAGGAGGATTTTATTTACACAGTGTGTAAATGTGACACATCAGTGATTCTGCAGGTGGAAGCTTCCTTGTGTTAGAGACATACTTCCTATTCGCTGCTACGCTTCGTATTTCGTCACACAGCGTGTTCTGTTCCCAAACCCTGAAAAGATGAATGCTTTGAAGGAGTCTCTGACTTCATATGGCTCTCATAATGGCCCCTGTACTGCCTACATTGGGAATCCATTAGTGAGAGAATGAAAATAAAGATCCAGATGTCAGCTACACGTATAAAAACACTTCATGTTGACGTCCAGCACAATAGCAGGCAGTGTTTACTTTTCTAGTAATAAACGAGCGCTCCTTAGGTTCCTTCAACATTTCATGTTAGATGCTGACAAATAAAAAGGCATGTAATGCGATCATCCTGCTGCAGAGACAGAGCACATCTGCAGAAACATGTCAACTTTACCTTGCCTCCAGACATAAGAGCTGCATCACAGAGTGGAAAAACCTTCCCCACAGACGACATCCAGAGAAACAAATCCTGTCCGAGTAGAGGGCTTTGCTATAGACACCATCTTACTGAACTCTGTCTCATTACAAATCTTAAAATCTCCTTTTTTGGACTGTATGACCCACATTGGGCTTTCAGCATAGAAAATAAAACATGCATGCTAAAATGAAATTCCTAGGAAATTAAAATGATCTGATGTGAAAATGGCATGTTTTGAGAAAATTAGAAAGTAAGTGGTGTGCATATTATAATCACCACAAAACCATACACCATGTTTATTTAATTTAATTTAATTTAATTTAAGCAGGGTCCTTTTAGCAGGCTCCTCATTTTCTGGTACAGTTCAGGTATTTGGGATGTGGGGTACATGGTGATAGTGTAAGTGTTTTTGCAACATCAAAGACGGTCTGGATTTTGAGCTGGAGATGTTCAGAAACTGGACAAGGAATAACCTTTTATTAAATGTCATGATGAAGTTCCTACAGCAGTTTGGCCACTGAACATGTCAGTGAAAGTGCTTCTGAGCTTTTGAATGTTAAGATTAGGCTTGTAATCACAGTTCTTGCTGATGTTGGTCTTTGGAGCTCAGGTTCTCACCTCCGTGTTCCAGCGTGTCTCTCGTCTCTCAGCTCTGTCTCAGCTCACTCTGTTCTTCTTCCTCAACACAGATAAGAGCACCTTCTGAGCGTGAGATTGTGTGGAAACGGTTCAGAGCTGCTGATCGCTAAAATAACAGTGTAGGGTTTTTATAAAAACAGAAGAACCCCCTCCTCTCCTCTCAGAGTGCTGGGGTCTCTCAGTGTCTCTGGAATGATCTACGTCTGGTGGTTTGGGGTGATTTCTCTCTGAAGAAGTGCTCCTGTCCTGCACTGACTAATAAATCAGCCCTGTTTTTATGAGCGAAGCCCAGTTTCAGAGAAATCACTGAAACAAAAACATTAGAGCTTTGAGTCCCATAAAGCTGTCTGCATGCCGCTGGCTCCATGAACACATCATCATCATCATCAATACCATGACCACCATCATTATCATCACCACCATCATTATCATCACCACCATGACCACCATCATTATCATCACCACCATCATCACCACCATGACCACCATCATTATCATCACCACCATGACCACCATCATTATCATCACCACCATGACCACCATCATTATCATCACCACCATCATCACCACCATGACCACCATCATTATCATCACCACCATGACCACCATCATTATCATCACCACCATCATTATCATCACCACCATGACCACCATCATTATCACCACCATCACCACCATGACCACCATCATTATCATCACCACCATGACCACCATCATTATCATCACCACCATCATTATCATCACCACCATGACCACCAACATTATCATCACCACCATCATCACCACCATGACCACCATCATTATCATCACCACCATGACCACCATCATTATCATCACCACCATCATTATCATCACCACCATGACCACCATCATTATCATCACCACCATCATCACCACCATGACCACCATCATTATCATGACCACCATCATCACCACCATCATCACCACCATGACCACCATCATTATCATGACCACCATCATTATCATCACCACCATCATCACCACCATCATCACCACCATGACCACCATCATTATCATCACCACCATCATTATCATCACCACCATGACCACCATCATTATCATCACCACCATCATCACCACCATGACCACCATCATTATCATCACCACCATCATCACCACCATGACCACCATCATTATCATCACCACCATGACCACCATCATTATCATCACCACCATCATTATCATCACCACCATGACCACCATCATTATCATCACCACCATCATCACCACCATGACCACCATCATTATCATCACCACCATGACCACCATCATTATCATCACCACCATCATTATCATCACCACCATGACCACCATCATTATCATCACCACCATCATCACCACCATGACCACCATCATTATCATCACCACCATGACCACCATCATTATCATCACCACCATCATCACCACCATGACCACCATCATTATCATCACCACCATCATCACCACCATGACCACCATCATTATCATCACCACCATGACCACCATCATTATCATCACCACCATCACCACCATGACCACCATCATTATCATCACCACCATCATTATCATCACCACCATGACCACCATCATTATCATCACCACCATCATCACCACCATGACCACCATCATTATCATCACCACCATGACCACCATCATTATCATCACCACCATCATTATCATCACCACCATGACCACCATCATTATCATCACCACCATCACCACCACCATGACCACCATCATTATCATCACCACCATGACCACCATCATTATCATGACCACCATCATTATCATCACCACCATCATCACCACCATGACCACCATCATTATCATCACCACCATCATTATCATCACCACCATGACCACCATCATTATCATCATCACCACCATGACCACCATCATTATCATCACCACCATGACCACCATCATCATCACCACCATGACCACCATCATTATCATCACCACCATCATCACCACCATGACCACCATCATTATCATCACCACCATGACCACCATCATTATCATCACCACCATCATTATCATCACCACCATCATTATCATCACCACCATCATCACCACCATGACCACCATCATTATCATCACCACCATGACCACCATCATTATCATGACCACCATCATTATCATCACCACCATCATCACCACCATGACCACCATCATTATCATCACCACCATCATTATCATCACCACCATGACCACCATCATTATCATCACCACCATCATTATCATCACCACCATGACCACCATCATTATCATCACCACCATCATCACCACCATGACCACCATCATTATCATGACCACCATCATCACCACCATCATCACCACCATGACCACCATCATTATCATGACCACCATCATTATCATCACCACCATCATCACCACCATCATCACCACCATGACCACCATCATTATCATCACCACCATCATCATCACCACCATGACCACCATCATTATCATCACCACCATCATCACCACCATGACCACCATCATTATCATGACCACCATCATTATCATCACCACCATCATCACCACCATGACCACCATCATTATCATCACCACCATGACCACCATCATTATCATCACCACCATCATCATCACCACCATGACCACCATCATTATCATCACCACCATCATCACCACCATGACCACCATCATTATCATCACCACCATGACCACCATCATTATCATCACCACCATCATCACCACCATGACCACCATCATTATCATCACCACCATCATCACCACCATGACCACCATCATTATCATCACCACCATGACCACCATCATTATCATCACCACCATCATCACCACCATGACCACCATCATTATCATCACCACCATCATTATCATCACCACCATGACCACCATCATTATCATCACCACCATCATCACCACCATGACCACCATCATTATCATCACCACCATGACCACCATCATTATCATCACCACCATCATTATCATCACCACCATGACCACCATCATTATCATCATCACCACCACCATGACCACCATCATTATCATCACCACCATGACCACCATCATTATCATGACCACCATCATTATCATCACCACCATCATCACCACCATGACCACCATCATTATCATCACCACCATCATTATCATCACCACCATGACCACCATCATTATCATCATCACCACCATGACCACCATCATTATCATCACCACCATCATTATCATCACCACCATCATCATCACCACCATGACCACCATCATTATCATCACCACCATCATCACCACCATGACCACCATCATTATCATCACCACCATGACCACCATCATTATCATCACCACCATCATCACCACCATGACCACCATCATTATCATCACCACCATCATCACCACCATGACCACCATCATTATCATCACCACCATGACCACCATCATTATCATGACCACCATCATTATCATCACCACCATCATCACCACCATGACCACCATCATTATCATCACCACCATCATTATCATCACCACCATGACCACCATCATTATCATCATCACCACCATGACCACCATCATTATCATCACCACCATGACCACCATCATCATCACCACCATGACCACCATCATTATCATCACCACCATCATCACCACCATGACCACCATCATTATCATCACCACCATGACCACCATCATTATCATCACCACCATCATTATCATCACCACCATCATTATCATCACCACCATCATCACCACCATGACCACCATCATTATCATCACCACCATGACCACCATCATTATCATGACCACCATCATTATCATCACCACCATCATCACCACCATGACCACCATCATTATCATCACCACCATCATTATCATCACCACCATGACCACCATCATTATCATCACCACCATCATTATCATCACCACCATGACCACCATCATTATCATCACCACCATCATCACCACCATGACCACCATCATTATCATGACCACCATCATCACCACCATCATCACCACCATGACCACCATCATTATCATGACCACCATCATTATCATCACCACCATCATCACCACCATCATCACCACCATGACCACCATCATTATCATCACCACCATCATCATCACCACCATGACCACCATCATTATCATCACCACCATCATCACCACCATGACCACCATCATTATCATGACCACCATCATTATCATCACCACCATCATCACCACCATGACCACCATCATTATCATCACCACCATGACCACCATCATTATCATCACCACCATCATCATCACCACCATGACCACCATCATTATCATCACCACCATCATCACCACCATGACCACCATCATTATCATCACCACCATGACCACCATCATTATCATCACCACCATCATCACCACCATGACCACCATCATTATCATCACCACCATCATCACCACCATGACCACCATCATTATCATCACCACCATGACCACCATCATTATCATCACCACCATCATCACCACCATGACCACCATCATTATCATCACCACCATCATTATCATCACCACCATGACCACCATCATTATCATCACCACCATCATCACCACCATGACCACCATCATTATCATCACCACCATGACCACCATCATTATCATCACCACCATCATTATCATCACCACCATGACCACCATCATTATCATCATCACCACCACCATGACCACCATCATTATCATCACCACCATGACCACCATCATTATCATGACCACCATCATTATCATCACCACCATCATCACCACCATGACCACCATCATTATCATCACCACCATCATTATCATCACCACCATGACCACCATCATTATCATCATCACCACCATGACCACCATCATTATCATCACCACCATGACCACCATCATCATCACCACCATGACCACCATCATTATCATCACCACCATCATCACCACCATGACCACCATCATTATCATCACCACCATGACCACCATCATTATCATCACCACCATCATTATCATCACCACCATCATTATCATCACCACCATCATCACCACCATGACCACCATCATTATCATCACCACCATGACCACCATCATTATCATGACCACCATCATTATCATCACCACCATCATCACCACCATGACCACCATCATTATCATCACCACCATCATTATCATCACCACCATGACCACCATCATTATCATCACCACCATCATTATCATCACCACCATGACCACCATCATTATCATCACCACCATCATCACCACCATGACCACCATCATTATCATGACCACCATCATCACCACCATCATCACCACCATGACCACCATCATTATCATGACCACCATCATTATCATCACCACCATCATCACCACCATCATCACCACCATGACCACCATCATTATCATCACCACCATCATCATCACCACCATGACCACCATCATTATCATCACCACCATCATCACCACCATGACCACCATCATTATCATGACCACCATCATTATCATCACCACCATCATCACCACCATGACCACCATCATTATCATCACCACCATGACCACCATCATTATCATGACCACCATCATTATCATCACCACCATCATCACCACCATGACCACCATCATTATCATCACCACCATCATCACCACCATGACCACCATCATTATCATCACCACCATGACCACCATCATTATCATCACCACCATCATCACCACCATGACCACCATCATTATCATCACCACCATCATTATCATCACCACCATGACCACCATCATTATCATCACCACCATCATCACCACCATGACCACCATCATTATCATCACCACCATGACCACCATCATTATCATCACCACCATCATTATCATCACCACCATGACCACCATCATTATCATCATCACCACCACCATGACCACCATCATTATCATCACCACCATGACCACCATCATTATCATGACCACCATCATTATCATCACCACCATCATCACCACCATGACCACCATCATTATCATCACCACCATCATTATCATCACCACCATGACCACCATCATTATCATCATCACCACCATGACCACCATCATTATCATCACCACCATGACCACCATCATTATCATCACCACCATCATCACCACCATGACCACCATCATTATCATCACCACCATGACCACCATCATTATCATCACCACCATCATCATCACCACCATGACCACCATCATTATCATCACCACCATCATCACCACCATGACCACCATCATTATCATCACCACCATGACCACCATCATTATCATCACCACCATCATCACCACCATGACCACCATCATTATCATCACCACCATCATCACCACCATGACCACCATCATTATCATCACCACCATGACCACCATCATTATCATCACCACCATCATCACCACCATGACCACCATCATTATCATCACCACCATCATTATCATCACCACCATGACCACCATCATTATCATCACCACCATCATCACCACCATCATCACCACCATGACCACCATCATTATCATGACCACCATCATTATCATCACCACCATGACCACCATCATTATCATCACCACCATGACCACCATCATTATCATCACCACCATGACCACCATCATTATCATCACCACCATGACCACCATCATTATCATCACCACCACCATGACCACCATCATTATCATCACCACCATCATCACCACCATGACCACCATCATTATCATCACCACCATGACCACCATCATTATCATGACCACCATCATTATCATCACCACCATCACCACCATGACCACCATCATTATCATCACCACCATCATTATCATCACCACCATGACCACCATCATTATCATCATCACCACCATGACCACCATCATTATCATCACCACCATGACCACCATCACCGCCATCATCACCACCATGACCACCATCATTATCATCACCACCATGACCACCATCATTATCATCACCACCATCATTATCATCACCACCATGACCACCATCATTATCATGACCACCATCATTATCATCACCACCATCATCACCACCATGACCACCATCATTATCATCACCACCATCATTATCATCACCACCATGACCACCATCATTATCATCATCACCACCATGACCACCATCATCATCACCACCATGACCACCATCACCGCCATCATCATCACCACCATGACCACCATCATTGCCATCATCATTATCATCACCACCATGACCACCATCATCACCACCATGACCACCATCACCGCCATCATCACCACCATGACCACTATCACCGCCATCACCACCATCACCGCCATCATCACCACCATCATTATCATCACCACAATGACCACCATCATCATCACCACCATGACAACCATCATCATCACCACCATGACCACTATCACCGCCATCATCACCACCATGACCACCATCACCGCCATCATCATCACCACCATCATTATCATCACCACAATGACCACCATCATCACCACCACCATGACAACCACCATCACCACCATGACCACTATCACCGCCATCACCACCATGACCACCATCACCATCACCACCATCATCATTTTTATCATCACCACCACCACCATGATCATCATCACCATCATCTTCATCATGAACAGCACCACCATCATCTTCATCATGAACAGCACCACCATCATCATCATCATGAACAGCACCACCATCATCATCATGAACATCATCACCACCATTACCATAATCACCATCATCACCACCTCCTCCACCATCATCATCACCATCATCATCATCATCATCATCTTCACCACCACCACCATTATCATCATTATCATCTTCACCACCACCATCATCATCTTCACCACCACCACCATCATCATCATCTTCACCACCACCATCATCATCATCATCTTCACCACCACCATCATCATCATGAACACCACCACCACTACCATCATCATCATCATCTTCAACACCACCACGGACCACCACCATCATCATCTTCACCACCACCATCATCATCACCACCACGGACCACCACCATCATCATCATTAAAACAGAATCCAGAATTCAGTAGCTCAGTGATGTAAATGCACCTGATGTATTATTTATTTTATACAATAATTTTATAATCATTTCTCAGGTTTGTTTGTTGTCTTTTTTTCTCTTTGGAAAACATGGAGAGAAAGTTTGGTGTCAGTTCTGGTTGCTGCTGCCTTTTGTAACACTTTTTTTATCCTTCTTCTCCGTTTCTAACATGCGTATCTTATTACAAGAAAGTCTTGCAGCACTCTGTGCATGCCGAGCTGAGTCATCCTCGCCGTCCAGAGTTACAGGAAACCTTAATAAACAACATAATCCAGATAAAGAAGGTAATCGGATCTCGGAGTATAAATCTCCGTCAGAGTTCCTGGCTGTCGAGTGCTAAAATATCGGGTTATACTCCAGTTTTAGGAAATAATCCATCTTCTTCTTCTTCTTTTTTTTACATGTTATCACTGTGTAATGAAAATAGCTTTGTGCTTTTGATAATCTTTTCCTTTCCCGATGAATCATCCTTTACCGCTGGGTTTGATCAGTCGTGCAGTCGCGTTGCATCGTGAGCCGTGATTTCAGTCGAACTCTGGAGATAATTCAGCACTGATGTGTACGCTGAAGCAGAATCCTGGAATCCTGCATTCTGATTGGTCAGAATACAGCAGCTATGAAGGTAGTGCAGCTCTCAGTCACAGGCTTCGTTTCTATAGTTACAGGGACTTGTACTGTGGATGCTTCAGATAAACGGATTACAGAACTCGATTCAATTCGGGGACAAATAAAGTTTTTTGAATTGAATCAGTCTAATGGAAGGAGTCTCCAGTGTCAGAGCTGATGCTGTAGCTATAATCTTCAGGAGTTTGCATGAACTGTGTTTTTAATTCTTATTTGCTATGAAAAAGAAAGAAAGAAAGAAAGAAAGAAAGAGAGGCTGGTGAGGAAAAGCTGCTACAATGCAAGCATCCTGTGGGCTACATGCTGTGAGCATCACTGCTGCATCTGGGAACAGACAGGATCAAAGGTCTGAGTAGTACTCCTCCAGTCGAGGAGTGATTGTGTGTGTGTGTGTGTGTGTGTGTCTACATAATGCCGACTCGATGAGACACTTTCATCCCGGACGTAGCGCAGCAACTCACATCAGCGTGTCATTGCAGGCTTTTCATCTCCATCCTGATCAGATAACCTTTGAGTCTAATGTTTCAGGAGTCAGACACTGAGACTGAAGAGAAGTGCACATGAAGGACGCTGGGGTATTTATCACGCTTTCGAATCGAGACGCAGCCCTGTGTGATTTATTCATCAGTTACATTATTCAATAATTCATTCATTTAGACCCGCTGAAGAGTCAAATCAGAAAGTGTTGATTCATTTTCTGTAACAGAAGCCAGTGTGTAGTGAGTCAACGTCCTTAACGCTGCCTATATCTACACTATATACTGATTCACTGCTTGCTGCTAACGATGCTATGCTTGTAGCACTGTTAATAACTTGTTATAAAGTCTTAAAACAATAGATCACTTCAACACATTACACATATACTAGCATGTTGATAACACTACTTATAACTATTAATGCGCTTTCATCAGTAATTGGAACAATGTGCCTTATGAGTGCATTATAACATGATAAGAAGGTGTTCATAGTTTATTATAGATATGACCTTCATAAGAAGTGTGAGCAAAGTGATCTGACGTCTTGGTTGAGTAGATCTGCGAGAAATCGGATCTTGAACGTCACGGTTAGGACGAGGGGAAAAAAAACGTCAGAGCTGAAGCTTCTTTAATTACAAAATTCGAACTAATTGGCGTGTTTTGTGTTGAATATTTATCGAGGAAGTCCAGTCCAGAGTGTATAAGGTGCTAACTGGACCATCTGGACCAGTGGTTTTGATCTGATTTTCTCTCTGGTGATATTTTCATGACAAAATGAAATGAATCAGTTTTCACACAGCGCTGTAAGATCTCCGAACTTGGCCGGTCTTCTGAGGACAGGAGTGAGTGTGTGTGTGTGTGTGAACCTGCTGATGCCCAGAGCTTCACTTAGGCCTCATTATGTCCACATGTCTGTCTGCAGATCCTCAGTACTGAAGCCTGGCCGCTGGCCTGGTCAGTGCCAAGGTGACCTGTCACCACACGCCCTCATGCTCCGCGCTCCACAAGGCCTAATGTGGCTCCGGGGAGCAGTAAATGTGTTAGCGGCTCTCTGCTGGAGCTCGGCATCTCCACCTGTTCTCTCTTTATGCTGGTGAGAAGCACCAAGGCGACACCTCGCCCTTAAATACCGAGACAGGTCTCTGACGTGGGTCCAAATTCATTACCCTGCGGAAATAACTGTCCTCTCAGGCTGGTGTTTATAATCCAGATACACAGAACACTCTACTGCCAAGGATTTTGGGTTGAACTAAATTTTTTTACGGGCAATTTATCTTATTTAGTACGTTGTTTATGCGTCAATTAGTTTATTACAAGCGTTTAACTGGCTGAAACGCAGCCATTAGTGAAGGAGAGTCTGAAGAGAAGCGAGTCTGATCTATAAATAAGTGTTTTTGGCTGAGGATGTGTTTCTCAGAGAGCATGCTCAGAGACTGTAGAGGATTTCCTCCCCCTGATTAGATATCAGGGTTTATTTATAACGCGTCTGATTGAGACGTGTGCTGTTTAACTCCGTGTCAGGAGGAATTTATTGGAATTCGTCTGTACCACTAGATAATAAATGAAAGCTGTGCATGACTGCGCCGTGTGAGTAAACTACACAAACTCAAACCAATCTGTCAAACAGTCATCATCGTCCAGCAGGAAAAACAAAACCCTGGCCAGTCAGCATCAGTGTTCTCTGTGAGCTCTGACAGAAATCAGCAGGCTGACGCTTGTGCATGATGAGGATGATGGATATTTTATCAGATGAAGAGAGCAAGTCATTGAATTCCTTCTTACCTCATGTTAATATTTTTTGAAGCTCATATTTTGTGCTTTTTTTGTCCTTGTCTTGTCTCTCTTCCTTATTACCTGAACAAATATCATACATTCATTGCTATGGTTACATCTGTGTTTATTCTTTCTCTTTGAATTTTTTTTTATAATTCTCATATTAAAAAACTTTTCTGTGTAATTTATATTACAGATAGCACTTCAAGCAATGTAACGTAAGTGACAAAGATGTATGAAGTCTTCATAACGCTTCATAAGACCTGACATACCAAAACATCCATTTACAATCAAGCTGCAAATTTACCCTAGCTTAAAGTGTTATTCGTGTCTGTTGCCATGGTTATATCACAGAAGGTTTCCATGATAGAGGGTCCCTAATCGTTATGTTCGACTCGTATCAGCCAATCAGAAAAGAGTATTTCTGAAGTTTGTATGCATGGATCTGAAGTGGTTTGCGGCTATAAGAAGGCTGTAAATGCGCTGGTGCACTAGCTGGCGCTCTCGACCGTGCACACGCCCCCGTTAGCCATGTCAGCGCTAGGGTATCGGTGCTATTTCGGGCGCTGTCCTGCTGTTGCGATAGACGTCACGTCGGCTGCAGCTGTTGAAGGTGGATTCCTGCGTGAACGGTTCGGGCGAGCGCTCTCTCGCTTATAGCAGCTTACCTCATGCCGAGGTTGGGTTAAACAAATATCACTGCTGTTTGTGCAGAGAGAGAGAGAGAGAGAGAGAGAGAGAGACATAAAGCTAAATGTAGCTTTGGAATGATGGCTGAGTTTTTATTTGAGACTGAGTAACTGAGCGTGTGGATCAGATCTAGTAACCAGAGCCAGATAAAAGTGAATGAACAGCTCGTGTAGTGAATAAGATATTCATGTCCCCGTATCTCTAATGCTCACTCTCTCCATTTCTCCTCATTTCACATTATATTACTTCATCGCCTACAGGCCGGAGGGCTGAAGTCATCATAACTGTATACTTCAATGCAGAATCGACCCTATAGTTCCTATTCTGCCTAGTTAGCAGTCATATATAACTCACTGAGAGCACAGAAACACGGAGCTCAGGAGGCAAGTGTTATTGCATCATAACATGTAAGAACTAATCAGCTTCCAGTATGCAAATGAAGTCTAACAACAATTAACCAGGGCAAGCTAATGAGTTTCTGTAGTTTCCAATCTGTTCTTGGACATTTTCAGCCCTAAAATCTCTCTCTCTCTCTCTCTCTCTCTCTCACACACACACACACACACACACCCAGAGCTTCAGTTTAACAAGAATTGACTTGTACACAAATTCAGAGTTGGTTCTCATTTTAAACATAAATATGAATCTCTCTCTCTCTCTGTTTCAGCATACTGTGAAATGTCAGAGTAACTGAACACAACATCCCATAAATACCTCTAACTGTCTAGAAAGTATTTGGCTGTCGGCTTTAATTTGCCTTTAAACTGTTGTTAAACCCTCTCCTGAGCGCCTCCGTCTTCCTCCTCGCTCCAGAGACTATTAGTGTCAGCGAGGTTGCCACACGATGAAGAACTCCTCGTTCTCTCGGCCCAATTTACGAGGACGGGAGATAACGTTCCCGCTCTGAACTCCCACAGCGTACTTGGCACTTCTGAGACGCGTCATGAATAACACCAACTTAACTGAACTTTCGGAATAAAGCAGATTTTTCTCGGTAAAGAGAAAACGAGAACAGTTATTTGGGGTTTTTTTTTTTTGCGCTTGTCTGGAGTTGAACAGTTTCATCCGAGACTTCTGCGCTGTTCAGGAGACACTTTACGTGCACTTCACAGGGGTGGAAGCGTTTGGCTCGTAAAGCGCTGACACAATGGAGGCTTTTCATCAGCGTGGTTCATCTAAGGATGCAGTTGTCACTGAGATGGGAGAGTAAAAAATAGGCCAGGAGGAAGACTTTTTGCTGCAGTCGCTCAGGAAAACACTGCCTAATATTATCTGGTTTCTGATTGGCTGGAGGGAAGCCGTGACTTTGGAGTCGAGCGGATATTTAATGACTGCGCTTGAGGAAAGTTCCCGATGTTGCAACACAATTTAATGAGGAATAAACTAGAGTGAATGAAAGCCATGTGGGGGGGGGGGGTATTTTGGTCAGATTTCATAGAGATGATGTCATGCATACATGGAAGTGTGAAAATTCTGCCCCGAACCCTGACTGGAATCCTCATAACTCATGTATTGCACAGGGTTGTTTGTTTTATTAAAGAAAGAAATAGTCCCTGGTGTTTTTAGCTGCTTTAACATTTCGAGGAACATTAAATGTAACAGTAAATGGATAAAATATACAGCACCTTAGCGTCTCTTATCTTTGCGTCTGTATGCTCCTCTCACATAATCGCGCTTTCAGACTCGTGCCCTCCTGACCTGGCGCCCGCTAAATCAGCCCCAGGGGCCATAGGTCATGGTGTATCTGGCTGGGGGCCAAGGAAGCCGCTCTGTCAGACGGGGAAGTTATGGCGGCGTCGGCGTTGCTGGACGAGGAGGATGAGGAGAAGGAGGTGATCCATGATGTGAGGAGGAGGAGGAGGAGGTTTGGACATCACTAACCCCCGTGTGGTGGAGTTTTCAGTGGGGTGGTGTAACCGGAGTTGGCCAGTGTGTGAGTAAGTGGACCCGAGGGGGCAGATGTGGCGTAACAGCAGTAAGAGCACAGCTAAGTGTTGCAGTTGCTTTGGGAAAGAGGAGCTGAAATGATGGAGAGCGGTGAGAGATGGAGCTCTAGCGCCCAAGCTCCGCCCACAAAGCATTTTCCTCTCACTCGCTCTGTTTTACTGTTTGAGAAGAGGATAAAAAATGCTGCAGAAAGAAATCTAGCATCTTGGATTCACACGGCATTTATACAGCATTCACACAGCATTTATACAGCATTCACACGTCATTCGTACAGCATTCGTACAGCATTCACACAGCATTCGTACAGTAATTATACAGCATTCACACGTCATTCGTACAGCATTTATAAAGCATTCATACAACATTCACACAGCATTCACACAGCATTTATACAGCATTCACACGTCATTCGTACAGCATTCGTACAGCATTCACACAGCATTCGTACAGTAATTATACAGCATTCACACGTCATTCGTACAGCATTCGCAAAGCATTCATACAACATTCACACAGCATTTATACAGCATTCACACAACATTCATACAGTATTTATGCAGCATTCAGACAGCATTTGTACAGCATTCACACAGCATTTGTACAGCATTCACATGCCATTTATAAAGCATTCACACAGCATTTATACGGCATTCACACATCATTCTTACAGTATTTATACAGCATTCATACAGCATTCACACAGCATTTATACAGCATTCACACGTATTTCGTACAGCATTTACACAGCATTTACACAGCATTTGTACAGCATTCACACGGCATTCATACAACATTCACACAGCATTTATACAGCATTCAGACAACATTCATACAGTATTTATGCAGCATTTAACATGGCATTCACACAGTATTTATACAGCATTCACACAGCATTTATACAGCATTCACACAGCATTTGTACAGCATTCACACAGCATTTGTACAGCATTCACACAGCATTTGTACAGCATTCACACAGCATTCATACAGCATTCACACAGCATTTATATAGCATTCATACAGCATTTATACAGCATTCACACAGCATTTATACAGCATTCACACGTCATTCGTACAGCATTTACACAGCATTTATACAGCATTCAGACAACATTCATATAGTATTTATGCAGCATTTAACATGGCATTCACACAGAATTTATAAAGCATTCACACAGCATTTATACAGCATTCACACAGCATTCACACAGAATTTATAAAGCATTCACACAGCATTTATACAGCATTCACACAGCATTCACACAGCATTTATACAGCATTCACACAGCATTTGTACAGCATTCACACAGCATTTATACAGCATTCACACAGCATTTGTACATCATTCACACAGCATTTATACAGCATTCACACAGCATTTGTACAGCATTCACACAACATTTGTACAGCATTCACACAGCATTTATACAGCATTCACATGCCATTTATAAAGCATTCACACATTTATACAGCATTCAGACAGCATTTGTACAGCATTCACACAGCATTTATACAGCATTCACATGCCATTTATAAAGCATTCACACAGCATTTATACAGCATTCACATAGCATTCATACAGTATTCACACAGCATTTATACAGCATTAACTCAACATTCACATAGCATTTATACAGCATTCACACAACATTTGCATGGCATTTATACAGCACTCACACAGCATTCATACAGTATTTACATGACTTTCACTCTCTCTCTCCTTTTCCCACGATTTAACATGCTCTACAGCTGAAACACCTCATACTGAAACACTGGTGATTGTGTAAGACTTCATGAAAAATGATCACAAAAAAGGTTATCACTAGCCAGTGAAATTATAGCAGTAGGTTTTTATTGCAAGCTAAACTCTCACAGAAGTTTACAGCTAACAAGCTAACAAATTTACCACAGAATGTTATTCCTAGCTAAATAAAATTACCTCAGAATGGTATAGCTAGCTAAATAAAATTACCTCAGAATGGTATAGCTAGCTGAATAAAATTACCTCAGAATGGTATAGCTAGCTGAATAAAATTTCCACAGAATGTTATAGCTAGCTAAATAAAATTAAAATAGAATGTTATAGCTAGCTAAATAAAGTTACCACAGAATGTTATAGCTAGCTAAATAAAGTTACCACCGAATGGTATAGCTAGCTAAATAAAGTTACCACATTATGTTATAGCTAGCTAAATAAAATTACCACAGAATGTTATAGCTAGCTAAATAAAATTACCTCAGAATGGTATAGCTAGCTAAATAAAATTACCACAGAATGTTATAGCTAGCTAAATAAAATTACCTCAGAATGGTATAGCTAGCTGAATAAAATTACCACAGAATGTTATAGCTAGCTAAATAAAATTACCTCAGAATGGTATAGCTAGCTAAATAAAATTACCTCAGAATGGTATAGCTAGCTAAATAAAATTACCACAGAATGTTATAGCTAGCTAAATAAAATTACCTCAGAATGGTATAGCTAGCTAAATAAAATTTAAATAGAATGTTATAGCTAGCTGAATAAAATTTCCACAGAATGTTATAGCTAGCTAAATAAAATTAAAATAGAATGTTATAGCTAGCTAAATAAAGTTACCACAGAATGTTATAGCTAGCTAAATAAAGTTACCACCGAATGGTATAGCTAGCTAAATAAAGTTACCACATTATGTTATAGCTAGCTAAATAAAATTACCACAGAATGTTATAGCTAGCTAAATAAAATTACCTCAGAATGGTATAGCTAGCTAAATAAAATTACCACAGAATGTTATAGCTAGCTAAATAAAATTACCTCAGAATGGTATAGCTAGCTGAATAAAATTACCACAGAATGTTATAGCTAGCTAAATAAAATTACCTCAGAATGGTATAGCTAGCTGAATAAAATTACCACAGAATGTTATAGCTAGCTGAATAAAATTACCTCAGAATGGTATAGCTAGCTAAATAAAATTACCTCAGAATGGTATAGCTAGCTAAATAAAGTTACCACAGAAAGTTATAGCTAGCTAAATAAAATTAAAATAGAATGTTATAGCTAGCTAAATAAAGTTACCACAGAATGGTATAGCTAGCTGAATAAAATTTCCACAGAATGTTATAGCTAGCTAAATAAAGTTACCACAGAAAGTTATAGCTAGCTAAATAAAATTTAAATAGAATGTTATAGCTAGCTAAATAAAGTTACCACAGAATGGTATAGCTAGCTGAATAAAATTTCCACAGAATGTTATAGCTAGCTAAATAAAGTTACCACAGAAAGTTATAGCTAGCTAAATAAAATTAAAATAGAATGTTATAGCTAGCTAAATAAAGTTACCACAGAATGGTATAGCTAGCTGAATAAAATTTCCACAGAATGTTATAGCTAGCTAAATAAAGTTACCACAGAAAGTTATAGCTAGCTAAATAAAATTAAAATAGAATGTTATAGCTAGTCGCCAAAATAACCACAGTAGATTATAGTTAAATAGCTTACATTACAGCCTTAAATGATGGCGGAAGGATATCGCTAGCTGTGGCTATTTCTCATTAGATTATCTTTATTTTTTATTTGATACTCAGGTATGCTTCTTCGTCTACTTGCAGTGGCAGTTTTAATGCTATAGCTGGCTAGCTAAAATGCTCACAGAAGGCTATCGTAAACTAGCTACATTTAGCACAGAAAGATATCGCTAGCATGGTGTCCTTGAGCTTGTCGTCTGCTGCATCCCTGAGGATCCGGTCAGGATCAGGAACACTTTTTCTGCTAGCGCTGGTCAGAATGTGGAATTGAGTCCTGGATTGCTTTGTTCCTGTGTGAAATACCTGGGGAGAGGTCAGGAAGCTGAGGTCATGTTTGCTGGAACGCTACTCAGTGACTCGGCGCTGTGTGTTAATGTTAATGTGTGGGATTGTGACAGGCCGCGGCGGTCATCCAAATTTCCACCCATAATGCTCCATAAACAGGAAGTGAGGTGTTATGATGCACTGCAGAGCATTTCGAGTGCATCTTAGATCACACCGCAGCAGGGCTAAATAACTGTGGCTCTTTGAAGTCAGAGAACACAGTGTGTGTGTGTGTGTGTGTGTGTGTGTGTGTGTGTGTGTGTCCACACTTGTGACATATATGTGTTTAAGTCACACACCTCAGTGTCTGTGTCAAGTACTGTAATTATTTAGGATGGTTATACACAGGATATTGCTGGAGTGTGTGTGTGTGTTGCTTGTTTATGGGTTTTAAGTTCAAGTGTTGTGTATGCAGCTGTTGGATCATAATTCAAACACAGTAACCTGATCAGTGATATTCTGACTGTGACACTAACTTTCTCTCTCTGTCTGTCTGTCTCTCTCTCTCTCTGTCTGTCTCTCTCTCTCTTTCTCTGTCTCTCTCTCTCTCTATCTGTCTCTCTCTCTCTTTCTCTCTCTCTCTCTCTCTCTGTCTCATCACCTTCTTTCTTTCTGTCTCTCTCTCTCTCTCTCTCTCTCTCTCTCCCTCTAACTCTCTCTCTCTTTTCTCGTCTGCCTTAAATATATTTGTTGTAATTTTTTCTTAAATGGCATTCACTAAACACAGAATTCCACTTTTGTTGGTTCTCTCAGAAACCCGACAGGGGATATAAACTTTTATACCCAGTGGTACAGCACTGTTTCCATCATTCGTTTGATTTAATTTCATGACGACACACATAACTGCCCAACATCTCCTCCCTACAGGATCAGGCAGCAACACCGTCGCACGCGTAATGATGAATGAACTTCCTAACAGTTACGACTGGTTAAATTTGAGGTCAGCATTGGGTTTAGCGACTTTCCCCCCAGCGCGCTCCTGGGAAATCACCCTCGTTTATAAAAACTGCAAATTCTACATCAGATCAGATTGCTAGATCCACAAGCTTGCGGTGTTTTCATGCTGGGTTCTAGATGGTAGTTAAGCACTAAACCGTCACACACCAGTGTGTGATTTGTAGCGTGACTCACCGATCGCAGCAGATTTTTGTTCCAAAATCCGCTCTTATGTTATTTGTGACCCTCCAAGAACATGGCCGTTCATCAGGGTAATGATGGATCTGGCGTTACGCTGAGAGATCACCGCGACTTCGTGTCCTCGTTATAAAGAGTATTTATTTAGATTAAGAATTTGATTGATGGAAAAATGTAAGCATGTCAGCAGGCCGTGAAGCTAGCCATGAAGTGTTCTGCTTTCTGTAAACCAGCCGCAGGTTCTCTCCATCACAGCCATGAGGTTTCAGCGGCCTGTGCGTAAAAGCGCCATTTTGTTTGTCCCCTGTTAGCCATAATTAGCGCAGCTAGTTTTGCACTGTGCAGAGCCTGTTTTCCAGAGGGCTCTTTTTTCCTGCAAGAAAGCTGCAGTTTTGTGCTATTAAGAGCAAAACTCAGAACAGCAGGAGGATCAAGTTTCTACCGTTCCGCGGAACCCGTGCCAAGAATGACTGGGTCGTGCTCGTAAAAAGACACGCACACACACGCACGAGCACCGAGCTAAACCGGTCGCCCCTTTACCTTTTCCTCTTTCGTTTCTCAAGATGTTCTGGACGATGCGATTTGTAAAATCGCAATACCTGCATGATGTCTGGCGCGTTCAATGCACTCGGTTCTTCATACGCGGTAAGCAGGTGCCATAACATTATCACACTGGGTGCTTTTTTTCCCCCACAGACGCAGGACTGGTTCTGGGAGTCAAATCTCAATCTGTCCTGCATTTTTCTTTTCAGCATGATATCCTGATCCAGCACCAAGAACCTTTCAGGAAACTAGAAGGTTCTTCATCTTGTTTGTCTGGGGAATGATGGAGAATTCCACACAATCCAGTTCTCCTTATGCTTCCAGAAAGCTACCAGAGAGTGAGAGGGAACCAGAGGGAGATAGAGGGGATGGAAAGACGGAGGTGAAGAAACCAGATCAATCGACCACACCTTTAGGTGATACAGCATGTCATCAAACCAATCTCTCTCTCTCTCTCTCTTTCTCTGTCTCTCTCTCTTTATCTCCACACTATCCAGTTCTCCTTCTGTTTCCAGAGACTGAGAGGGAACCAGAGGGAGAAAGAGAGAGAGGAATAGAAGGAAGGAGATAAAGAGAGAGAAAGAGTGTGTGTGAGAGAGAGTGATTTAATGACCTGCTGTGTCTCCTAAAGGTTTGGTTCAACTGATCTGGTTTCTTCAACATGGCGCTCGTACAAACCCAGAGAAAAACCCTGGAGCTCTGTGTTCTGTGAGGTGAGGCCGTTATCAGGGTCCTGGATGTTCTCACCTCACCTCACACCATGACCACGACCTATCCATCCATCAGTTCTCCTACAGAACGTTCACTGATTGGTTACACTCCTCACACACACGGCTGATTCGGGGGCGTGTCCTGAGCAGTGGTTTGGCGGCACTCAGTTGTGAACCCTCGACCCTCTGATCAATACCTCAGACCCTGAAGCACTGAGTCATCAGCAGCCTCCACTTCCACCACCATCAGAACCCAAATATTATGGAATGAGAGATGGAAGTTCCCGAACACAGAGTGAACCCGGGGCAGATCTCAGTCTCTGTTTAACATCAAAACACAAATACATCCATAACCATGACCAATGAGCCACAACCGGCCTGCGTTCTCACCCTCAGTGGAGTCCAATTATTATGTAATCAGATGTGGAAGTTCCCTAATGCAGGGTGGAACTGGGGCAGATGGGGTTCTATGTTCAGTGTAGAAGTGCTGTTTAAAGAACATACCATTATTCATCATGTACATTCTTTAAAAACATTCCTCTGGGTAGCGAATGGTTCTTTACTTCACATGGGGCTGTAAATAAGTAAAACTTGCCCGGTGGAACCCCTTCAGGTGGAACCCCTTCAGGTGAAACCCCTACAGGTGGAACCCCTACAGGTGGAACCCCTTCAGGTGAAACCCCTATAAGATTCAAGATTCAAGATTCAGGAAGCTTTATTGTCTATAGGTGGAACCCCTTCAGTAAGCTCAAAACTCTTGAGGAACTCTAAATCTGAAAATAACATCTGACATCGAAAGAGCTCATTAATTTCATTCCAACAAACTCTATCTATCTATCTATCTATCTATCTATCTATCTATCTATCTATCTATCTATCTATCTATCTATCTATCTATCTATCTGTCTGTCTGTCTGTCTGTCTGTCTCTCTCTTGCTCTCCTTTCCCTTTTATCTCTCTCTCTCTCTCTCTCTCTCTCTCTCTTACTCCTTAACTTTTTCTCATTTATGCTCCTCTTTTCATTTTATCTCTATCATTTTGTTTAAAATTGTTATATATATATTTTTCTCTCTCAACCTCTCTTTTGTTTCTCTCTTGCATCGCCTTCATTAGATCATCAGAGGTGAACAATCTCTCTCTCTCTCTCTCTCCTTGTGAGTGTGTGTGTGTGTGTGTGTGTGAGAGAGACAGATGGTGTTCTGTGTACAGTTTCTGGAAAACTTCAGCGTTTTGCAGCGTTGTGTTCTGAAGTGGCCGTAAATGTGTCAGCACATCAGCCTGAGGAACAGTCCAGAGCATGACGACTGAATTTGTTTTTTTTTTGTTTTTTTAATTCACATATGTAGCACATGGCCATCATCGGCGATCCTGCAGTCTGATCTAACGGTATGATTGATTGGGGCTGCGTGAGTCTCTGAACTTTACACATGTTGTAATCATGTGTGTTGGTCTTTATTCTCCCCACGTGATGCCGTACACACTGAAACACTCAGAGCTCTCCTAATAATTCTGTCCCTGAAGCAGCTGTAAGCGTGTGTGATCAGAGCGTTGGCTTCTCCACAAGGAACTCTGGGACTGAATCAATAGGACTATGACTCTTATTTCCTCACTGCACACTCGATGGTATGCGAGTGCGTAAAATGCAAAAGTCAGGGTCACTTTGCAGAAATGCTGTAAGTCTGTCTCACCTTCAATCATTCCGTTAACTCAGATAGCAGAGAGGAAAGTTTCAGTCTTTTGAACTTCACCTCTGATGGAATGACAATGAATGTGTAAGAGAGAGGAGTGAATCTCAGACATGACTGAAATGATTCTCTGAATCAAATACCGACTTACTGAATGAGAGAGGACTGAATCTTGATCATGCCTGAAATGATTCACTGATTCAATCACTCACAATCTGAATGAGACATGACCGAATATATTAGGATTGAAATGATTCACTGATTCACACACTGAACCACTAAATGATCTTTGAATTACACAGGACTGAATCTATAGGCTTAAAAAGAAATGAAGATCAACAGAGGACCGAATCCTATGTAAATTCTCCATGTTATTATACATGTTAAAAGTGCAGAATAAAGTATGTAGATGGAAACAGTGCTAATGTGCGTCCACCCCCTCACACACACTCACTCATTACTCTGCAACATGAGCACTTTATAAAGCCTTCTCCTGCCAGTTCCCATAAACACCCTGTGCTGTGGCTTAGAAACACAGCGCTTGCGGATCCTGTGGTCAGGAAACGGAGTGATTCAGTGGGTGGAGGCGAACATGAAGAGCTGGGAGGAAGAGTGTGGAGGTCAGAAGGTCAGTGTTAGTGGTTTAATATGTGGTTTTCTTGATGGACAACTAACACTACAGAGGAATGGAGAAGAGAAGCAGAAGAAATGGAATGCAGGATTATATAGATATATAATTTAGGGGGAGCCTCTGGAGCTTTCAGTCTAAGTGAAGGGGGTGTGGTCCCTGTATCTGTCAGTCCAGATGAAGGGGGTGTGGCCTCTGTAGCTTTCAGTCCAAGTGAAGGGGGTGTGGTCTCTATGTGTCAGTCCTATTGAAGGGGGCGTGGTCTCTGTATGTGTCAGTCCAGGTAAAAAGGGC
This sequence comes from Hemibagrus wyckioides, assembly GCF_019097595.1. Classification (NCBI taxonomy): domain Eukaryota; kingdom Metazoa; phylum Chordata; class Actinopteri; order Siluriformes; family Bagridae; genus Hemibagrus; species Hemibagrus wyckioides. Next base: position 19,313,417 of record NC_080730.1, read on the forward strand.
GTGTTTTTTGTATCTGTCAGTCCAGGTAAAGAGGGCATGGTTTTTGTATCTGTCAGTCCAGGTAAAAAGGGCGTGTTTTTTGTATCTGTCAGTCCAGGTAAAGAAGGCGTGGTTTTTGTATCTGTCAGTCCAGGTGAAGGGGGTATGGTATCTGTATCTGTCAGTCCAGGTGAAGGGGGCGTGGTCTCTGTATCTGTCAGTCCAGGTGAAGGGGGCATGGTCTCTGTATCTGTCGTTCCAGGTGAGGGGGGCATGGTCTGTGTATCTGTCAGTCCAGATGAAGGGGCGTGGCCTCTGTAGCTTTCATTCCAAATGAAGGGAGCGTGGTCTCTATTTGTCAGTCCTATTGAAGGGGGCGTGGTCTCTGTATGTGTCAGTCCAGGTGAAGGGGGTGTGGTCTCTCTATCTGTCAGTCCAGGTAAAAAGGGCGTGGTTTTTGTATCTGTCAGTCCAGGTAAAGAGGGCGTAGTTTTTGTATCAGTCAGTGCAGGTGAAGGGGGTATGGTCTCTGTATCTGTCAGTCCAGGTGAAGGGGGCATGGTCTCTGTCAGTCCAGGTGAAGGGGGCGTGGTCTCTGTATCTGTCAGTCCAGGTGAAGGGGGTATGGTCTGTGTATCTGTCAGTCCAGATGAAGTGGGCGTGGTTTCTGCATCTGTCAGTCCAGGTGAAGGGGGCATGGCTTTTCATTCCTGACAGCAAAGCTTTTTTTTTAATGTTTGATACAACTTGAATCCAGAAAATAAATGATAAACTTCAGAGTCTCTCTCTCTCTCTCTCTCTCTCTCTCTCTCTCTCTCTCTATCTATCTATCTCTCTCTCTCTGTCTGTCTCTGATCTTCACAGTGACCTGTCAAGTCTTTCTCCACTCTCCTCTCTCTCTCTCTCTCTCTCTCTCTCTCTCAATCTTGATAGCTTCCTCTGAAACAAGCAATCAGGAATTTCTTCAAAGGCGAGAGAGAAAAATCGATAGACTGCTGGAGCCTTTTCATCAATAACTTATGTGTGTGTGTGTGTGTTTGTGTGTGCGTGTGTGTGTTTGTTTGTGTGTGTGAAGTGAAGTGAAGCAAAGCAAAGCAAAGAAAAAAAGTTGTTTACTGACTTTTTTGTTTTACTCTCTCGTGGCTAGAGATTTAATCTATGTGCAACTGATTGAAACACAAGTGAGGTCATGCTGTCTGTCTCTCTCTCTTTCATTCTGTTATTGTGTCTCTTTTTGTCTTTTTGTTTGTCCCTGTCTTTAAGTAAGTGTGTGTGTGTGTGTGTGTGTGTGTGCGTGAGAGAGATTCATATTTATGTTTACTTTTTTGTTGCTGTCTGTGTGTGTGTGTGTGTTGGAGTATGAATGTCACTCTGTGTGTGTGTTGGAGTATGAATGTCACTCTGTGTGTGTGTTGGAGTATGAATGTCACTCTGTGTGTGTGTTGGAGTATGAATGTCACTCTGTGTGTGTGTATGTTTGTGTGGGATTGGAGTATGAATGTCACTCTCTTTCTCTCTCTCTCTCTCTCTCTCTCTCTCTCTCTCTCTCTCTCTCACTCTCTCTCACTCTCTCTCACTCTCTCTCTCTCTATAGTGAAGGTCTAGTGCTTATCTTTCAGGTCAAATGTTTCACTTCATCAGACCCACCTGTGCATCTATCACCTGCCAGACACACACACACACACACACACAACACAAAAGCTTCTCTATCCTCCACCAACAAACGCTCTCATTCACCTGCAGCATGCCATCAAACCTTTCACATTCCCCATGCAGCCTGAGAGAAGGACATGGAAAAAAGGGCAGAAGGAGAGAGAGAGAGAGAGAGACAGGTAGAGAGAAAGGCGTCTGGTGTTTGTCACTGTGTGAGTCTAAGTGACACCTGACACTTAAAAGAGACCAAACTCGAGACACATGCCTTACACCAGTGACAAATCTGCTGCATACACACACGCAACAGTGACACTCTCAAGACCACTCTGACTAGTTACAACACACACACACACACACACACTTTTTTGTATACACACACAGAGCTATAAAAAATGGGGTTGTTCCACTAAAACAGCACAGTGATGCATTACTCACATTTTGGGTGTTGAGTGTGAATGAGGCTGAGTCACAACAGACACATTTCCTCACCTCACCTCCTCACTCCCACACCTTCTCACCACATTACCTCCTCACCACTGCACCTCCTCAGCACCTCACATCCTCAATACCTCACCACTGCACCTCCTCACCACTGCACCTCCTCACCACTGCACCTCCTTACTCCCACACCTTCTCACCACCTCACCACTGCATCTCCTTACCCCTGCACCACTGCACCTCACATCCTCAATACCTCACCACTGCACCTCCTCACCACTGCACCTCCTTACTCCCACACCTTCTCACCACCTCACCACTGCATCTCCTCACCCCTGCACCACTGCACCTCACATCCTCAATACCTCACCACTGCACCTCCCCACTCCCACACCTTCTCACCACATCACCTCCTCACCACCTCACCACTGCACCTCCTCACTCCCACACCTTATCACCACATTACCTCCTCACCACTGCACCTCCTCAGCACCTCACATCCTCAATACCTCACCACTGCACCTCCTCACCACTGCACCTCCCCACTCCCACACCTTCTCACCACATCACCTCCTCACCACCTCACCACTGCACCATCTCACCACTGCACCTCCTCACTCCCACACCTTCTCACCACCTCACTTTCTCACCACCTTGCATCCTCACATCATCACCACCTTGCATCCTCGCCACCTCATCTCCTCACCAACGCATGTTCTCACTACTGCACCTTCTCACCACCTCACCTCCTCACAGCAGCACATTTACAGCAGTTAGTAGAAGTGAAAGGTGATCTGCTTTAAGTCGTGTTTATTCATTTATTTTGGGAAAGTGAACAAACTCACTTTGTCCTTGAGATCAGTTCACCCTTTCTAAAACCTGATCTACGAGCCCAGTTTGCCCTGCACAGTTAAACACTCGCTCTCACACATGTAAGCTTGTCTAAGTCTATTACGCTCGCTCCTTCAGTGTGTTTCGACGGCACAATTTGTCACACCATCGCTCAGCGGTGCAGCCCAGCACTTTGACTCGACTCGACTCGACTCGGCTTTCGCTCGTGTTTATTATATTCTAGCTTAAACGTTTATTGTATCACCTCCAGCATGTTTGAGTCTGGGCAGAGCCGAGGGGCAGTTCTGGCTCTCATTACCTCTGCACTATGGATGCGGTTCACTTCCAGACGCCCCAAAGCTCCATAAACACACAGAGACTGTAGATTCATTCAGGACGCAGTAACTCAATTCTGCCCGAGGAGGAGGAGGATTAGTCTAGAGCTGAGGCTTTTATAGATTCGAGGGGCCAGTTATGTTCGATGTTGCTAGCTGTGACAGCGTTTACGGCTAAAGACTTCTGGGGAAAAATGCAAGCACTTTTACTGTCACTGTTGGTCCTGTTACTGACCTGAAGTTGATTATTTTCCTGTAACAGCAAATTTTCCAATGTTGCACTTTTTATCCATTTCCAGTTACTTCTAATCTTGTGGAACATCCACATAACAGCTTGTTATGTTCGTTTCTATAGCTGTTGCTATGGAAACGGTACCATATTAGAACAAAGGCATTGATATAAACCTGTGATGAGTGTCAGAGTTCTAGAAAACTAATCGAGCTTTGGTGGAACTCACATCCACATTTCTGGGCTTGTTTATCAGTTCCCCTGGGGTATTAAATTGTGAGCGTTTCCTCGCCCTACCTGCTCATTAGGCACGGAAACGAGGCTGACCCGAGCTCAGTGTGATGACCAGAACTCGTAAAAAACAACAACTTTGGAACAGTATTGCCGTGTGCCGTTTGTTTGCGTGTGTATTCTGTGTGTATGAGAAGTGTGTGTTATTTATGATGGGCCCTGTTGCATGGCGCCCTGTTTCTCTTGAGGATGAGGGGGGGTATTTCCAGGAGGGGCAGGAGGGTAGCGTGGGAACGCAGGGCAGCCGTCGGGGCTCAGCACGATGCTTCTCTCTCTGTTGAGCGGGATTTTGGAGGCAGACAGGAGGTGAGGACGTGACTGGGATCCTGGGAGCCACCAGGCCTCTACATCCGGAACCTGAGTGGATTTGGCTGTTAGGGTTAGGGTTTGTGTTTTATCACCTCCCATGACCCCGTGTATGTGTGGAAGTGGACCGTCACAGCACCGTCAGTCCTGTAAACGTCCACAAGTTTTTTTTTATTTTCAGACGTATAAACTTGAGTGACACTGAGGCCTGAGGCAGTAAATCCCTCAGCGAGCGCTTTCTCTGTACGATGATTCAGCACTTCATTTCAAAGTTTATTTCACTTTAACAAGTTTCATTTGCTTCCTTGTTTTTTATTCTCTGTTCAATCTTTTACAGACAGAGGTGTGTTTCCTCCAGGAACCAGGGCTGAATTTACTGTGGATTATGACTCCTGGAACCTTTATAGTTCCTGCTGGGAATTAGTGAGTAGAGCTTGATGTACTCAACATCCCTGAAAGAAAAAAAAAAAGAAACGTCATGATGTGTAACGCAAGCTGTTAAACATGGATGAGGAAAAAGTGGTTCATTCTAAAAAACCTGGAGTTTAAAGGATCAGTACAGTTAACTCCACCTGAAGAGGAGTCCCTTCAGTGTTTGGTGTACTGGGATGTTTGGATGCTGTCATCTTACCACCCTCGCAAGTCGCTCAGGTTTGCTGACTGTGAAGTGGTTGGAAGCTTTATATCCTGGGAAGCCTTCATGTCTGTCACCTTCTGGCTCTCCCTTTTAGTTATGCTGTCATAGCTAGTCTTGCCGGACTCCCTGCCTATACTTTACACATAATCTGCATTGTCCTTAAACATCACATGATCAGAATCATACTTAATATCTTTCTCTTTCTCTCTCTGTCTTTCTCTGTCGAGCTATACACCCCACTCCTGAGCTCCCAGTGTTTGCCAGTTTCCAGTGTGACCACTGCCCTTCCCCTGGTCGGAGTCTCGTCGCTTGGTGGTGCCCACTGATGCTGTGGATGAATCTGTGTGGACCAGGAGACAGCCGTGGACAGAACCACTTGGGGACTTTCACACCCTCACAGATATGCCATTTCATCTGTCAGCTTGTGACAGCAAGGAATTAGTGTCTATAATGACCTTAGAAACTACAATGACCTAATAGTTCCTCATGGGCCATTGATTGCTGTTGTAGAAAGGACATTAATCAGTTACAGTTACATTATTTACTGATTAGTGTCACCCAAATGAGGATGGGTTCCCTTCTGAGCCTGGTTCCTCTCAAGGTTTCTTCCTCATATCATCACAGGGAGTTTTTCCCTGACACCGTCGCCACAGGCTTGCTCATTAGGGAAAAAATAAAATAGCTTAATAATTTAATTTAATAATTTATTCTTATTTCTAGTTATTTAGTTATATATTTTCCCCCTCCCCTTTCTCCGTTTCTCTCCTTTTGTAAAGCTGCTTTGAGACGATGTTCATTGTAAAAGGCGCTTTACAAAATAAATTGAATTGAATTGAATTGAATAGTCCATCAATAAGGTTCTTGCTCCAGAATGGTTCCTGCTCAAATAGGTTTCTGCTCAAAAAAGGTTCCTGCAACAAAAAGGTTCCTGTACTATGGAAAGCAGGAAGATGCTACCAGGATCTTGAAAAGGGTTCTGAGATCAGAACACACCTCTTCTTCTCCAAGTTTCTGCTTATTAGAAGTAAATCTAAACGCAAAAGAAAAAGATTCATCCTTTAGACAGGAAGTGTGACGAATTTCCGTTAGATGGAAGAAACTTTAGTATCTACAGTGGCAGAGCTGCTTTACTGGAGGGTACTTCTGTGAGCTTTGCCTTTTATGGAGTTCTGTGGGTGGGGCTAAATGTAAATCAGCTCTATCCTGAAAGAGTTTGGTTGCTTGTACGTGATTCACAGTCATCAATCATGTGTGAAAGGTTGGAAAAACTTGTGAAGTGTGAGTGTGTGTGTGTGTAAGGAAATGTATCGTCCCAAATCTGATTGAGCATGTCAGTACATAATGAAGGCTCTTGCTCTGTGGTGAAGCTCACACACACTGACAGCTCCAGAAACCTGGGTGCAGTCAGAAGAGCGCTGAAACTTTCCCCTGAACCGCAGCTTCTCCCCTCAGCAAAACCATAATATTATGCTAGCAATCATGCGGTCGCTGCGGAGGCCACGTGTGGGCTACTCCATCACAGACAAGTGGGGGAAATTCAGCCTTCCTCTGGCTCTCTCTTTCCATCCTCTAGCTTCTCCCTGTGAGAGCTGAGGTGTTGCTGATGCTCTGATTCTCTCAGCTGCTCCCTAACACCTTCACCCTCAGTGCCTGAGCTGATCTCTGTACATGTTCACCTTACATCGTGTCTCGGTCAATAGACTGAATTTTATGGAAACAATTTTATTTAGTGTAATATTTCATTGATAATTCATTGATTTGTGAGCAGTTTGTCTCGTTTCTCCTCTGAGCAAAAGATCAGTGTGTGAAGTGTGACACAGAGTTGCGTGAGAAATAAACGAGGGCCAGACTGCTGACAGGCAAAAATTATGACCCTTACAAATAAACTGTAGCTCTGACTCCTGCTGGGGTCACACACACACTCTCTCTCTCTCTCTCTCTCTCTCTCTCTCTCTCTCTCTCACACACACACACACATTCTCTTTCACACACACACACACACATTCTCTTTCACACACACACACACACACATGTTAGAACCAAAGACAGGTGCAGGTATCAGGAACAAACCACTTCACACACACACACACACACACAGCTGTTTCTGGGCAGGTGTGTGTTGTTGGTCTGGTGTGTCGAATGCACTTCATGTTGTTAGACAGAGCTGAAGTGTGAGACTCCGTCCACATCGTCACACCCCAATGTTTTTGCCAGAAATTAAAGGGTTTTTTTTTCATACAAAACAAAACATGTCCTCTTTAATTTAAGACTGCTTTCACACTTCTGCAGAGCTGTAAATCCCCACAGACAGTGAGGCTCAGTAATAGTGCTGTGAAAGCAGCTTTAGCAGTGGGTCAGGGGGTGTGGCCTAAACCTAGAGATGATTTAGATTAGAAGTGATTTAGATGCTGGTAAAAAGAGACAGACAGAGAGAGAGAGAGACAGAGAGAGAGAAGCTGGTTTGATTAGAAGTGTTTATTTACATGTCCTGGTGTATTAACTCAGACTCCTCGTGTGTTCAGGCTGGTTATCGTGCAGCTCGCTGACTCGCCATTATTCTAACACACGTCTCTGGAACTCGCCTTTATTTTATTTAACGTCATGATTCGTGTTGAATCTGTAAAACATCTTGTAATTCATGAACAGAGACGGCCCGGCCGGACGCTTCACCGGCCCGGACTCGGACGCAGTGTGTGGATGTGCTGAGCTCTGGAATTTTCCGCCAGCTCTGAATCTCGCTCGCTTTCCGAACCGCTTCTTGTCATCGCTGCGTCTCACAAACACGCTTCCAGACTCGGCTGAGCCGCACATCTCACCAGCGCTGCACTGAAAGGGGGAAAAAATGAACTCTTTTGTACTTTTTGATCATAAAAAAGTGTAATAAATAAATAAAGCGGCTCAGGCTGTCGGTGAGGATTTAAATCCTGCACTGGGTTTGGAAGTGAAGGTCGTTAGCATCCTGATCCACAAGTGTTTAGCATCAGAGCTGCGACGTGAAAGCTGAAAGTAGTTCAGCTGCGCCGATGAAGGATTAGATTTTTCCTGGAGATTTGGCAACCAGTCAGATTGTGTAGCATCAGATCACCGCTCATCATCATCATCACGTGTGGAGTAAACTGGCTAACGCTGAGTGCAATCAAATTAGCATGTGAATGAAATCAATCTAGCTAGTTAGTTTTTTTTTTTATTAGCTGCGACAGTTGCTTAATATTGGTTTAACATCCAGTTACGGACTGGTTGTTAAGTGTTATCAAGCTTCAGCTAATATTCTTTTGCTAATAACCCCTTACTGCCACACTAGTTAGCTTATTTACTAGCTAGTTTTAGCAAACAGTTGGTTAAAACTCGAGTAAAAACATTTGGGTGATTAATCTTGTCTTGTTCACAATAACAAGCAGCAAATCGTCAACAAACTGTCCGCTCGGATGATTCCTCGGATCGATCCTACAGTACTCGTGGTCCATTTCTTTATTTTCTTCCTGCAATTTGACTAGCTGAAACGGATGAAACACTTTTACATGTCAGGCTCCTCTTGTTCAATGTGTATACAGACATTAAAAAGTAAAATAAAGCTGGGAAGGAAGTAGCATATATCATAGGTAGTACAGTTAGCATGCTATGATAAACTAGTCTAGAGAATTAAGCTAGTATGAACAAGGCAGAGTGGGTGATGTGTAGGTTTATCTGGCAAATTAGTTTTAAAACACAAAAATGAAACCGCTGGACTGTTCACGCTCAGGATTACGCTAGCACATAGCACAGCATGCAATGCTAATAAAGCTGTGTCCTGAATAAACAAAGAATTAAGGTAGTTAAAGCAGGAAGCAGAAGCTGTGAGACGTCTAACGCTCTGAGCTCGGAAAGTTGTGTTTGGAATTCATGTTCTCTCGCGTTTTCTTTTCACAGAACAAACTGACCACGCTAATCTTCCCTCAGGGGCCAATCAGGAGAGACGGATTACGGCGTCCGAGCCCCTGTCTGTGGTCGCATTTCTCTGGAGCCGCGCAGCTCTGGGTGACTGATCGCAACCCTAACACACGTGTGACATCACAGCAAGCTGCGGCGCTGGTCCGCTCAGCCTCCACATGCTGCGTCTGTAAATATTTACGTCTCCCAGGAAGCGGAGGGCTTGTGTGCAGTAATGCGCTGAGTGGGAAACGGAGTGCGTGATGGATCGTAGGAAAGACTTGGGTTCCGTGGGCGAAGCTTCAGCAAGCGGTTTGAGATGTTGTGGAGTGAAAATTATAAATAAATCCTTTTTTTCATCCTTTTATTCTCTGGCCTGTAGATTTTTCTTTTTTCCAGCAGTGGATCAGTTTCTCTAAAACTATTTATTTTATTTGTCCTCCTTGATTTCCTTTTTTTGTCGAGTCCACCACGGGATAATTGTAGAAACGCACTGACCCTCAGCTTTCTGGAACGTTCCACTCTGCTCCCTCTTTCTCCTTTCCTCTGAGATCCAGATCCTGATGAGTCTTCCAGTGCTGTCTCTCTTTAGTGCCGCGCTTCGTGCTGGATGCCATCCAGAGAGCTTAGACATCTCACTGCTTCGATTAAATCCCTGTGAATAAGTTCTGACCTCCCAGTGAGAACACACAGGAGATATCCATCACCAGTACCGATGATGCTCTGGTGATACATTTGTTTTGTAGGCACGTGGGATGAGGAAAGCTGAAGCAGGCAATAAGGGGAGTAATGGTATGAGGATGGAGACGTAGAGATTCATGATATACAGAGATTCATGTCTCTCTGTATATCTATATATCAATATAAATACATAATATGTATTCGTTATGGAGGATCTGGCAATCAGAGTTGGATACGATAGTGGTGTTATAGAAGATTAATCAACACTTTCTGACCAGTAAGAATCCAGAACTTCCGCTGATTTGTGATTTTGCTGTAAAGGCCAAGGAGAGAGAGAGAGAGAGAGGGTGGGGGGTGAGAGAGAGAGAGAGAGAGAGAGGGTGGGGGGGGGGGGGGGTGAGAGAGAGAGGGTGGGGGTGAGAGAGAGAGAGGGAGAGAGGAAGTGAGGGAAGAAGTGAGGGAGGAAGTGAGTAGACTTGGGCACTGGGTTCATCCCTCACCAGGTGATGAAGTGTGTTGAACTCCACTGGAGGTGTGTGACCCGCTCAGTCACGGTGTTCTGTTCCTGCTCAGACATGCCGGCTTTTATTTTAGCACCATGCTGTACGCTAAAGCGCAACTCTATACTGTTACAGAGTGCTGTTACACACACACACACACAGACGAATACCTCGTACTGACCTGCTCCTGACCTCCAACTGTCTCATTCACTCATTCTATCTGTCTTTGTGTCATTCTCTTTTTTTGTTGTTTCTCTCCTTTTTATTTCTGCTCCCTCTGTGTGTGTGTGTGTGTGTGTGTGTGTGTGTGTGTGGTAAGTAAAGCCTGCATGTGTTCCCAAGCTCAGCATTTTGGGAATGTGCAGTAGAGAGAGAGAGAGAGAGACTCTGAAGGGATTGACGCTTCCACATAACCCTGTGTACATTCTATCCCTACTACAAGCCTAACACACACACACACACACACACAGTTTGTTTTCATTCCTCTTGATTGGCCACTTGAGATTATGAAGCGCGCCGTGTTTGACCTCTGACCTTTGGTGTCTCCTGACTTTCTGGCGTTGTGTCACCGCACGTCCTGTACTAGAACCCGACCCTGAGTGCGTCTGTGTTCTGGCTCGAGTCGCAGTTTTAAGACGAGGTTGTGGGTCTGAAATGTAGAGCAGTGTGTGTGTGTGTGTGTGTGTGTGTGTGTGTGTGTGATACACTATATTGCCAAAAGTATTCGCTCACCTGCCTTGACTCGCATATGAACTTAAGTGACATCACATTCCTAATCCATAGGGTTCAATATGACGTCGGTCCACCCTTTGCAGCTATAACAGCTTCAACTCTTCTGGGAAGGCTGTCCACAAGGTTTAGGAGTGTGTTTATGGGAATTTCTGACCATTCTTCCAGAAGCGCATTTGTGAGGTCAGACACTGATGTTGGATGAGAAGGCCTGGCTCTCAGTCTCCGCTCTAATTCATCCCAAAGGTGTTCTATCGGGTTGAGGTCAGGACTCTGTGCAGGCCAGTCAAGTTCCTCCACACCAGACTCTGTCATCCATGTCTTTATGGACCTTGCTTTGGTCACTGGTGCACAGTCATGTTGGAAGAGGAAGGGGCCAGCTCCAAACTGTTCCCACAAAGTTGGGAGCATGGAATTGTCCAAGATGTCTTGGTATGCTGAAGCATTCAGAGTTCCTTTCACTGGAACTAAGGGGCCAAGCCCAGCTCCTGAAAAACAACCCCACACCATAATCCCCCCTCCACCACACTTTACACTTGGCACAATGCAGTCAGACAAGTACCGTTCTCCTGGCAACCGCCAAACCCAGACTCGTCCATCAGATTGCCAGATGGAGAAGCGCGATTCGTCACTCCAGAGAACGTGTCTCCACTGCTCTAGAGTCCAGTGGCGGCGTGCTTTACACCACTGCATCCGACGCTTTGCATTGCACTTGGTGATGTATGGCTTGGATGCAGCTGCTCGGCCATGGAAACCCATTCCATGAAGCTCTCTGCGCACTGTTCTTGAGCTAATCTGAAGGCCACATGAAGTTTGGAGGTCTGTAGTGATTGACTCTGCAGAAAGTCGGTGACCTCTTCACACTATGCGCCTCAGCATCCGCTGACCCCGCTCCGTCAGTTTACGTGGCCTACCACTTCGTGGCTGAGTTGCTGTCGTTCCCAAACACTTCCACGTTCTTATAATTCAGCTGACAGTTGACTGTGGAATATTTAGGAGCGAGGAAATTTCACGACTGGATTTGTTGCACAGGTGGCATCCTATCACAGTTCCACGCTGGAATTCACTGAGCTCCTGAGAGCCACCCATTCTTTCACAAATGTTTGTAAAAACAGTCTGCATGCCTAGGTGCTTGATTTTATACACCTGTGGCCATGGAAGTGATTGGAACACCTGATTCTGATTATTTGGATGGGTGAGCGAATACTTTTGGCAATATAGTGTACTTCATTCTGGTGCTTGCCGCTGATATCTGGTGTGTTACTGGGGGGAGTAAAAGGTGCAGTGCTGAGTGCAGCAGTGTGTGTGTGTGTGTTGCATGTGTGTGTGTGAGAGTGTATTGCGTGTGTTGTGTGTGTGTGTATGTGTACTTGTGTTACATGTTTGTGTTTGTGTGTGTGTGTGTGTGTATTAGTGCGTATATGTATGTTTTTGAGTGTGTGTGTGTGTGTGTGTTGCATGTGTGCATTTGTGTGTGTGTATTTGTTCGTGTGTGTGTTACATGTGTGTGTGTGTTGTGTGTGTGTGTGTATGTTGGATGTATGTGTGTGTACATCTGTTTGTGTGTGTGTGTTGCATGTGTGTGTGCATGTGTATGTGTGCATGTGTGTGTGTGTATTTGTTCGTGTGTGTGTTACATGTGTGTGTGTAGTGTGTGTGTATGTTGCATGTGTGTGATATGTGTGTGTGTGTGTGTTGTGTGTGTGTGTATGTTGGATGTATGTGTGTGTGCATCTGTTTGTGTGTGTGGTTGCATGTGTGTATGTGCATGTGTATGTGTGCATGTGTATGTGTGTGTTGCGTGTATGTTATGTGTGTGTTGCATGTGTGTGTGTATGTGTATGTGTGTGTTGCGTGTATGTTACGTGTGTGTGTTGCATGTGTGTGTGTGCATGTGTATGTTGCGTGTATGTTACGTGTGTGTGTGTTGCTTGTGTGTGTGTGAGTGTATTGCGTGTGGTGTACACTCATTTGTGTGTGTGTGATACACGTGTGTGTGTGTGTGTGTTTGTGTGTATGTTGCATGTGCGTGTGTGTGTGTTACATGTGTGTTTGTGTGTGTGTGCATGTGTATGTGTGTGTGCTACATGTGTGTGTGCATGTGTATGTGTGTGTGCTACATGTGTGTGTGTATGTGTGTGTGCGTGTGTATGTGTGTGTGTGTTACGTGTGTGTGTGTTGCTTGTGTCTGTGTGTGTGTGAGTGTATTGCGTGTGGTGTGTGTGTATTTATGTGTGTGTTACATGTGTGTGTGTGTTTGTGTATGTTGCATGTGCGTGTGTGTGTTACATGTGTGTGTTTGTGTGTGTGTGTGCATGTGTATGTGTGTGTGTTACGTGTGTGTGTATGTGTGTGTGCGTGTGTATCTGTGTGTGTTACATGTGTGTGTGTTACATGTGTGTGTTGCATGTGTGTGTGTGTTGTGAGGTAAAAACTGAAGTCATCATGAATATCGTATCGTTTGTGTCATGTGTCATATCTGAGTCTGGTATTGTAGTATGATGTCACAGTAGCACTGTAGCAGTGTATTGGAGGAATACACTGCAGTGTCATATTGTATTAATCATGTCCTGAGTACCATAACCATAATATCATATCATATATCGCTAATTATCATATCGTACCATCCCCTCGTGTAATATCACAGTATTATAGCGCAGCATCATGTTGTCAGTGTAATGTAGTAACAGTGTCATGTCATAGTGTCATGAGTATCATATAGACATGTTTGCATGCCTTAGGGTTGTATTGTATATTAATTATGTCATTATGTAACCATCATATCATAGTCATGTGGTAGTGTCATGATGTGTTATGTCATTTTGTAATCGTCGTATCAGAGTCATGTGGTGGTGTCATACCGTAACATATTATGTCATGTGGTAATCACTGTATCATAAGTAACAGGTTGTCATGTGGTAATCACTGTATCATAAGTAACATGTTATGTCACGTGGTAATCACTGTATCATAAGTAACACGTTATGTCATGTGGTAATCACTGTATCATAAGTAACATGTTATGCCGTGGTAATCTTTGTATCATAAGTAACATGTTATGTCATGTGGTAATCGTCGTATCGTATCGTATCATGTGGTGGTGTCATACCGTAAGAACTTCTTGTAATGTCATGTTGTAATCGACTTGCAGTAGAGTCATGTCATAGAGTCATATCATATGGAACATTTTCTTATTTCATGTTACAATCAGCGTATTGTAGAGTCATGTGGTGGTGTCATATCGTAAATAACATTTTGTAACGTCATGCTGTAATCATCGTCTCGTAGAGTCTTAAGTAGCACAGTTGGTCATAAGTGTCATGTCATAGTTTCATGCCATATCCTATAATAGTATCATGTTGTAGTGTCACATTGTAAGTATCATGTGGTAGCATCATGTGGTAGTGTCATATTATAGCGTTATTTTGTATCATCATATGGTAGCATCATGTGTTAGTGTCATATTATAGCATTATACTGTAAATATCATATGGTAGTATCATGAGATGAGTGTCATATTATAGCGATATACTGTATCATATGGTAGCATCATTTGGTAGTGTCATATTATAGCATTATTTTGTATTGTATGGTAACACCATGTGGTAATATCATATTATAGCGTTATATTGTATGGTATGGTAGCATCATGTGGTAGTGAGATATCATAGCTGTATCATGTCATGTCATAGTTTTGTGTCGTATCGTGTAGTATGACATCATCTAGTGTAGTATCACACAGCAGTATCATGGTGTATTTATCACATTGTAGCATCACGTCAGGTCACCGTCTCGCGAGCCCTCATTCGTGACAGTGGTAGACTCGTCACTGCAGATTTGTGGTCATCTCGTGCGGTGCTGTACTCTGGTGTGTGTTATTCCCAGAAGACTGTCCTCAGTATTGCGTGTCAATGTGTGTGTGTTTGTGTTTTTAGCAGCCAGTGTTCAGATAAACCTTTAGGAAATTCTAAACAAAAGGCAGATGAGATTTTATCTATTTGAGGGCTCTCTCATCCTATCTCTCTCGCTCTTTATTTCTATCTCTCTCTCTATTCCTATCTCTTTCTCTCTCTCTCATGACTTATTTCGCTGGATAACTCGAATCCATGAATCATTGCAGTCGGCTAAGTGCTTGTTAGCTTGCTAAACAGAATATTATTAGTGGATCTATTTCATTTGTCAGTGAGTTAACTTCTGCTAACCAACTGCTGAAAATCCTCATGTTCTACATGCAGATACTGTGTAAAATACGCATTTCCTCTGTGTCGAAACTCCGAATTCAGTGAGATGAACTCGGCGTGAACTGAAATCGAAATGCTGGATGTGAAACCGACGGCTACCAGAAGTGAATCCCTTCAAATTCAAACAAACCCAGTTTTTTATTCCTGTCCTGCTTCATGCCGGAGTTTGTCATCATCCATCACACGAAACCAAACGGTTGCATGTGGCTACAGGAAAAAAAAAAAAAAAAAAAGACATCTGGTCTAGTTTGCTTACTTTGCGCAATAACAAACACACATCAATTTATTCATTTATGTCGATATTTATTTGTTCAGAATACGTTTGTGTATACCGGCCGAGCATGCCACGAGCGGTGCAAATTAAAGGAGGCACAAAGAAACAAGCAAGCGACCGGCTAAACAATCAAGAAACAGCACTCATGGCTTTGTGATGTACCCAAAACAACAGCGACATTTCAACCCCAGTGGGACGAAACGATATGAGACAAGGAGAGACAGACGACTAGCAATCAGGAAAAAAAATCTGCCTCAAATACCCCTATTCCCCTCTCAGTGCTTCTGAGCCCCGGTCCTTTCCGTGCCGAGAGAGAGAGAGAGAGAGAGAGAGAGAATGATGGTGGCGTTCCTGCTTTCTCTTGGCTTATTGTTTTACCCTGGTTTGTGGTTTGTTTTGGAGCGAGTAGATAAGGAGCACGGGGGGAAGAGCGCTGGGCTGGTGCTTCCTCAGAGGGCAAAATTAGAGAGGAGATGGAGAGGAATTATCGCTGACTAATGCGGAGGAGAGGGACCGAGCTTCACCATGCAGGTAATTAGGTGAACAGGAGCGCTGTAAACACACATTACCCGAGAGACTCACGCAAACACACACACACACACAGACACACACACACACAAGGCCAGGATGGTTTTATGGTGTCTGAGCGATGCTGTTTCAGCAGTACACAAATTATAATAAGCAGCTCATGCAGTCACTGGTCACACAATGTCCAGGAGAGTTGTAGAAATTCTCTTATAGCAGAAATAAGATAGAGGTTGATGACATCACTGTGCTGAAGTGACATGAAAATCCTACAAGAACTGATGCATGGTTGTCACAGTGCTAAGGGATATGATACAGCTGGTCAATCTGGATCTCTCTCTCTCTCTCATACACACATACACACAGATATATACACACACTACATTCCTCTCCTGGCTCCACAGCTGTCTGTCGCAAGTCCTAGCAGTGTGTGTGGTCTTCTCGCTATCCCAGTGTCTAATTAGCCACAGTGTCTTGCCACTTCTGCTCCTTCTGAAGCCTCACTCTTTATCCAGCGTCCCCTGCTCTGAGATCACACCCGTTCTGTCCAGAACGGAGGTCAGACTCCGGTGATCCTGCTGCGTTCATGGCTCCATTGTGCTTCACACCAGCGTTTCTCAGCTCACTCCTTGGGAACGTCACACAGGCCATGTTTTTGCTCTTTCTCAACAGCTCATTAATACCAAGCATTGTGGATTAGCAGAAACATCCCACTGCACAAAAGCAGCACATCCTTTCAAATCTCTGAGAACTTCTTGGCTCGCTCAGAGTAACATACATACTCATCCTTTCATCCAGTCCCAGTCACAAGAAATGGTACCACAGATGCCCCCAAGACAAACTTCTGAGATTTCTAACAGCAACAGTAAACACTTTTGTAGATATCAGTGGTGACAAATGGTAGCAAAGACTGACCTCCCACAGAAGGTACTTTTGGTGAACCTTCATTTCCTCATTTTCTAATAAATGGACACGGATAGCTGACATTTTCCAGCCCAAATATGGTCGTGTTTCAGCACCTGAAGTTCAGTGATGGCAATGTCCTCATGCTTCATGCCAGTGTTCCTCAGCTTTGTCCTGTACCAGTGCTCTTGCATGCTCGGCTTAGGTGAGCTAGGGCAAAAACTATGGATCAGACAGAGTCCTGAGGACCAACTGTGGAAATATTGGACCACGGCAGACTGGGAACATCATTGATCACATCACTCACATTGGACACAGTGACACTTCCAACAGTTTCAGCACCTGAAGATAAACTATTGTGGTCACAACAACCCTCCTTCTTGAGATCTTCTAGACTGCTAGACAGACGTTTCTCTCATTTTAAATCAGGGTGATTTATTTTATTAATTTATAAATTTAATTAATTCCTGAAACTTCTACAGATTCTGCTCCTGGTCTGATCTGGGTCTGATCTAAATATCCACATAAGTCTCTTAAATTCCCAAACTTGTATCTTCGTATCATCCCAGAAATGAGATCAAATACTGGAGGTCAACTGAAACTGTGTTGACCCACTGATGACTCAACTCTGACTCTTTCTGCCCAGGAGCTTGCTTCATGTTTTCAGTCCCTGGTCTGAGATACAGCTACATGCTTGTTTCAACTTCTTCTAGGCTACTTTTCCTTTCTTGCTAAAAGAATGCCATTCTTCAGACATCCATGATGCTAAATGCAACATGGATATGAATTTCTTCTGAAAGGCTGCCTGTGAGTCATAAAGGTGATGATTTCCTATGAATTCATGGCTAGATTTGTGTAATGCTGCAGTGACTTGAAAAAAAAAAGCATTAAAAAGCGGTGTTTGGCAGCCAAGACCCCCCGAGTGACTTCCAGATCTGAAACAGTGCAAGCTTTCTATGAGTTATGAGCTACCATAAAAACCAGAACAGCTATTCATGTACACAGCTGCCATTCATAAAGTGTAAAAATGTACCAAAATGAGTTGGGATTTAAAATAAAAAATATATCTAAGAAGCTGTTGAACTAACGACAAAGCTGGCACCGGTTCCTCAGGTTCCTCTGCCAATGGCAGTTTTTCTGCCAGAGTAATTCAGCTGGATGCTGGAGGAAATGCTGCCTTATCGCTCCGGTCTGGAGGCTCAGAAGGAACCTGTTTAATGCTCATATGTTCCTTTTAATCCAAATGTCTTTGTGGGAAAATAACCTTGTTTTTTGGATTGACTTGATTGCCCTCGTGGGCCACACAGGATGAAAAAATGCATCATAAAAGCTGTTATTGAGGAATGGGGATTGTTGATGGATGTGGCGTGAGCAGCTTGTCAGAGGGAGAAGAAACACTTTTTGGCCAAAAACCCAGGATCTTGTGATTCAGTCTTGCAAATCTCTGATCAAACCTGACCTTAGAGCATAACACACACACACACACATACTTACAACATGGCAGAACCTCATCTGCTTGGTGGAAGATTTGGCACATGGCTTGTGGAGAAAACGTAGATGGATAGATAAAATCCTCCTCCTTACTCCATCACATGGGGGTTGATAGTCCAGAGTCTCACAAGGCACCACCAAAACCAGGTAGGGATCCATCCTGCACCCTGATGTGCTCCAGTCCTGAAAAAGGTCAACTGCAGGCATCACTAGAGCCAAGTAATTAGTGAAACAAAGGAGGATTTCATGGAAAACATCCTTCATCAGCCTCCCAGTCCTGCTCATGCATCCAGACAAGACCCATGTGTGAACTTCACCAAACACTTCCACCCTCATGTTCTCCAACATCTCTCCAGTAACCACCACCACCACCCAACCACCATGCAGCAAACAACCCTAAGATGGTTGGGTTTGATGGTTTCACACAAGGTAAAAAAAAAAAAAAAAACAGTAGTAAGTTTGAGCGCCTTGGGATATTCCTCTCTCTGCTCCCTGATGGAAGCCTGTATTATTTGGTGTCGGCGGTGGTTTTAATCTCCAAGACGTGTAAACACTGAGATATTTAGATTGGGTGAAATCAAGCGTGTGGCTGACAGACCCGGTGCTTCAGTCAGTTCTACACAAGTATAAACAGCAGCTCCGCTACCCCACGTCCTGGGGGAGAAGAAAGACAAACAACGAGTCTGAATGTATGTGGAGTTCCTGAATGTGCCCAGAGGTTGGATTTGAGTTGCCAGCATTGCCAGATCCTTTGTTAGTCTCCTGGCAGCATGCTGCATTCTCATAACACAGTATTATGTTTCTTGTTAAAGCTGGAAAAGAATAAAAACAGGGTTTGCCCTGATACACGAAACCTCATCAAATCCAAGGTGTTTTGGCTGAAATTGACACTTTTCATATTCTGGCTTGATGACACGTTACACTGACACCAGCACAGTCGCTCAGTGGAGCAGGACATCACATCTAAACATCTCACCTGGTTTCACACAAACCCCTTCACTAGCCAGTGCTAAACAATACAAAGACCACATGTTGGTGTTTAGGGTTTAAACAAAAAATTGACATCTTTTAGTGTATTCTAGTGTGATCATGTCAATCAAGTCAAATAAGGGGGCGGGGCTAAACACAAAACTGACAAAGCAGCCCTCCAAATAAAAAATAAAGAAATAAATTTATGATGTAATGACGCTCTCAGCTGAACTGTAAAGCCTCAAGGAAAGCTGTTCATTTAAAATGACTGTTTTTTCCTGGATGTTGCACTTCATTCCTCATGCTCCTATCAGCTCTGTGAAGAGATTTTCACCAAGTATCCTCCTGCCAAGGTGATCCCAGTGATTTCCTGATCTGGCTTTGCTCCGTTCCTCGTTATCCCTGAGTCCCGAGACGTCCTTAAATCATATGCCGTGTCCTCCTCTTCCTCCTCGTCCTCCTCCTTAACAGTGTAAGTGTGCTAACCCGAGGCCTGACTCAATCATCTGTCCTAATCACACTCGCGTCAGCTTCTCCTCTAGTCCTCCAGATGTTCCTCATTCTGCCAGGGAACGTTACGGCGTGGGATTGAGGAGGGAAGAGGAGACGCTAATGCAGGCTTTCACTCGGCGGATTGAGTTTCCCGCATGAAGTGGTTTGAATGAGGAGATGATGAAGGGCAGCTCGGTTCTGCTCGGGCGCTGAGGAAACACGCTCTTATCCATTCTCCTGTCATTCATCAGTACCATTCACTCCAGCATTAGACTTCATCTCTTCACTTCAGACTTCATTTAAACGCTGCTTGGAACAGGGGACTTTTCCTCAAAGCAGACTCAGATATATAGATGTGTAGATTTATCCATAACGAGTGAGACCGAGGTGATGGTGTTGATGAAAAACCTCCTGAGAGGGACATGAGGAAGAAACGATCTTCAGTGGAAGCATCATGATCGGCGCTGATCACTCTGGAATGGTTCAGTCCTAGACCTGTTCTTTTGTGACTGCTGACCTCATCATGTGACCTCACGACTAGCCTTCTAGTTCTTCCTCGGCGCTTTAGTTCTAAAACAGTCCTCCTTTCTGATTAAAGGCCTTGCCTCTTTAACCAGCCCAGAACTGGTCCTGGATGTGAGCTCGAGGGTTTTGATTGACAAAACATGCTTCAGTCTCCATCTGTGTCTCCACACACACACACACACACCACCTATGCATGAGCTCATAGTCGTGTCCTTGTGTACAGAGCAGAAG
This sequence comes from Hemibagrus wyckioides, assembly GCF_019097595.1. Taxonomy (NCBI): domain Eukaryota; kingdom Metazoa; phylum Chordata; class Actinopteri; order Siluriformes; family Bagridae; genus Hemibagrus; species Hemibagrus wyckioides. The sequence continues at coordinate 19,333,583 of NC_080730.1, forward strand.
AACCTGAATTGTCTGTAATGAAGAAAAGTTTTTCATCTTTTAGTCTCAGTTTGTCCTGATCTCAGCATCTCCCTCAGCACCTCCAGGCTCTTCTGGGCTTCTGCCTTTCTCATATCGAGTTCTTGCTAAATTTACTGTCACAATAAAGCAGTTTTTTTTATCGCGTAGAGTTAGCAATATCAGTCCTGGTAACGGAGCCAGCAGTATGGAGGTGCGTCCAGTTCTCCGAGCCGTCACACATAAAAACAGCTCCCTCTGAATTCCCTGAAAAGTTTCCTCGAACAGCATGTTCCTTCTCTCGCTTCATATTCTCTAATCTCTACCAAGGGCGCTTATAATAACGCGGCTCTCTCTTTCTCGCCGATTGTACCTGACGTTTTAATAATGGAGCAGAGGCGCAAGCCGTGAGGGATTCCTGAGCCGTTAGCATCATGTCTTTAAACCCCTGAGCTCCCGGGTGAAGATGTAATCGTATTTATGATGCTGTGAAACTCGGATCCTGACAGCTCTGTTACACAGATTCAGCGTTCTGGCTGCGGGGCGGAGGAGAGGATGAGCGTGAACTCACACACACACACACACAGAACGGATCAGGGTCTGTTTTCCTCTCTGCGTAATGAAACGAACACAATGATCCTCTAAGTCCAAACCTGCTCCATCAGCTGAGGAGAAGCTTCACTGCAGCTACAAGAACAAACATCAGATGTGTGTGTGTGTGTTTGGCTCCAGATCCTGTGCAGAATCACCTCAGTGCTCAGAGTGCCACTTTCAGACAAATCATGCAGCAGTAGAGCTGTAGAGTCTCACTGAACTACTGTGTTCAAAAGACACAACAGACTGTAAACACACACAATATTCACACTGGGGGACGTGTGTGTGTGTGTGTGTGTGTGTGAGTATTTGTGTGTGTGTGTGTGGTAATAGCAGTGAAGCTATAAGAAATGGAAATTGATTAGAATCAGAGGTTTTGCCAGGAACATGGTGGGGCCTCGACTTCTGCCTCCTGCTCAAACACACACACACACACACACACACACAGCAAGCTGCAGCACATCTGTTAGACGTTAGAGCTCTTTACACCACAGCCATGCTCTCTCTCTGTCTCTCTATCTCTCTTTTCTCAGTCACTCTCTCTCTCTCTCTATCTCTCTCTCTCTCTCTCTCTCTCTCTTTTCTCAGTCAGTCTCTCTCTCTCTCTCTCTCTCTCTCTCTCTCTCTTTCTCTAACAAATGATTTAGCGACTCCAGATTAGTTGACATTCAAGTTTAGCTAAAGCAGCTACTCAAAATTTTGGCTAGTTTCACTAGCTAGATAACTGAATGTATTTAACTGGAATGTTGACTTGAGCAAACCGGAATTATTTTTAAGCTTCAAGATTAAAAGAGTTCTCTCGACAGTGAAAGCTAAACTCCAGCATAGCGCGTGTTTACACTAAATCTCCACCGTACAAGAACTACAGTGGAATATGATGGAACATTTCTGTCTGTTAGCATGTTCACATTTTAGCATCACCGCTAATGCTGTCGTAGCAGCCTCCACACTGAGATGTAAATCATGAAGATCGTCCAGCTGAATCCTGGCTCGAGTCGGGGCTGAATCCTGGCTCTGAGTTTATCCACACAGTCATTTCAGGAATGTGGAATGTCTAGAATTCTAAATGTCTCAGTTTGGTCCTAGATTGTGTTAAACAAACACGTGTGGAGCTCATAGCATGCTGCTGCTACCGCTGCTCTGTAGAAATTTCCAGCATTCCAGTCAGCTCCGTGTTAAAAGCCAGAGAAATCCACAGCAGCAGATGAGAAGAAGCTGAAAGCAAACCTGAAGCTCAGGCTGATCAACACATAACATTTCCTTCACAGGGTCTGAAATGTGTCTTGTAGCACTTTTATCTCATCGTAGCCTCTTCACCTTCTTCAGCAACAACAAGAAGTGCATTCTGTGAGACGCGGTACAGAAGAACTGAAACAGCTTAGCGGGAGTTTAGCAGGAAATAAACCTACAAATGAGAGAGTAGAAAAGGTTTTCTCTGAGTGAAGCTGACTCTGGAGCTAGCTGCTGGACCTCACGTCTCTTCGTTCCTCCTCAGTAGCGAGGTGATCCTCAGATTCTGACGAGGCGAGGTGTTCCTCAGATTCAGATGAGGCGAGGTGAGTTGATCCTCAGATTCTGATGAGATGAGGTGTTCCTCAGAATCTGACGAGGCGAGGTGATCATCAGATTCTGATGAGACGAGGTGTTCCTCAGATTTTGACGAGACGAGGTGTTCCTCAGATTCTGACGAGGCAAGGTGATCCTCAGATTCTGACGAGGCGAGGTGTTCCTCAGATTCTGTTGAGGCGAGGTGATCCTCAGATTCTGTTGAGGCGAGGTGATCCTCAGATTCTGTTGAGGCGAGGTGATCCTCAGATTCTGTTGAGGCAAGGTGTTCCTCAGATTCTGATGGGCTCTCAGGGCTCGATGTTGGAACGCAGGAATTTGGTTCTGTAGAGAATTCAGGCGATGTTTTCTGAAAAAGCCAAGCAGCTCGTTAAGTTAGTGAACAGCTGTCCGTCTCTGTAATGAGCCACAACTCTGCTTTGAACTCGGCCTGGAGAACACTTACAGGCACGTCAAGAACCTTCATAATTACAGACCACAGTGTGAGAAAGGTGTGTGTGTGTGTGTGATAATGAGAAACTCTGTCCTAGTGGTTAAAGACAGGCGAGTTATTAATCCTGACCTTTCCTTTGTGCCTCTGGTCACCACACGGAGATGTACGCTGTACAAACGAACCGCCTGAATCACATGACCTTCTCACACGTCTGTCAGTCAGAGCACGAGGGGAATGTTCACCTTAAAACACACATTTCCATAACTTGTAGCACTGTAGAACATATTAACTGAACAGAAAATAAACAAATAAATAAACAATCAGGGCTGTTTGATAATTCATTTCCAGCGGTGATTGATGAACCTCGAGTGCGATGGGAGGTCTGCAGATCGCTTAAAGCCACGGCGACAACGTTGTTCATTAATTAAAAGCACAAGTTGAGGGTTAGAGGTCACGGTCAACCAGGTGGCATGACGCCACGGCCACAGCCAGACTGATGCTCACATAATGGCGTGTCCCGCTCATGCCACGTCTGAGGGAGTGGGGGAGAGAGAGAGAGAGAGAGAGAGTGTGTGTGTGAGAGAAAGACAGACAGGCAGAGAGAGAGAGAGAGAGACAGAGAGAGAGTGAGAGAGAGAGAGACAGACAGAGAGAGAGAGAGTAAGAAAAAGAGACAGACAGACAGAGAGAAAGACACAGACAGAGAGAGAGAGACAGAGAGAGAGAGAGCAAGAAAGAAAGAAAGACAGACAAACAGAGAGAGCAAGAAAGAGAGTGAGAGACCGAGACAGACAGACAGACAGACAGAGAGAAAGACAGAGAGAGAGAGAGAGAGAGAGAGAGAGGAATTAAAGTTGATGTGAAGGTTTAATCCTGACTGCTGAAGGTGTGGTTAACTGTGTGGATCAGCCTGAGCCTCAGGCAGGGACTAAGGCCTGATTCATGGCTTACATTGTAAGAGGCTCTTTGAAAGATAAAGTAACGTGTTTTAAAAGGAGCTTTTCATCCCCTAATCATCCCCTAATCATCCACTAACCTGCCACTAAACATCCACTAATCACACTGACAGTCAGAGTGGAAATGCTGAGCTGAAGCAGGTTTAAACACTGCTGCAGTCACGCCATCACTGACCCACACACTGAGAAACCAGACAGTGTGAGGGATGACCAAATGACTCAGAAATATATCCTGTAGATATATATATATATATATATATATATATATATATATATATATATATATATATATATATATACAGCTCTGGAAAAAATAAGAGACCATAAGTTTCTTATAATCAGTTTTTTTCTTACAGGTACATGTATTTGTGAGATGAACAGTTTTGTTTCATTTGTTGTGAACTGCTGACAATATTTAATTATTAATTTAGACAATAGTTAATTATTTATTTATTCTTTTTAACAGATTTTTTTTTTAACAATAAGAACACAGCCAACACATGCAGTGTGACATCAAATTCAACTGTCTATTTATTTATTTATTTAGTTATTTAGTTAGTTAGTTAGTTAGTATTTAATCAATTGGAGTTGAATTTTAATTAGAATTTTTTAACATGTAAATTTTAGAAAAATATATTTGGTTTTCAAATAATTTATTATTTTATTTATTTATTTATTTTTTATCCACAGTTTTCTTTTTTTAAAATAGTAGGAACACGGCCAAAACATGCTGTGTGACATCAAATTCAGCTGTTTATTTATTTATTTATTTTAATTTATTTATACATTCATTCATTCATTCATTCATTCATTCAATTGTTTCAATTTATTTATGTTTTTTTTTAAATTTATCCGCATTTTTATTTCTTTATTTCTTTATTTATTCATTTATTTATTTACATTTTACATTTTAGCCATAAATTCAGTTAATGTTTTTATGGTTTTATATTTTCATCCATATTTTTTTTCTTGTTAATGTAACTGGTCACTTGTTAAATGATGGAGTTGTAGGTGTGTCATTCTACACATTGAGATAATAAAGGAATGAGATGAGGATCAGCTGATTACATTCTGACTTCCTGTACGTTATGTGAATCAACAGAATGATGAGTGTTCACACACACACACACACACACACACACACACACACACACACACAGCTGTGCTGCGCTATTAAGGAGGAATCTGTACAGATCAGTGTGTGTAGTGTACTAGTGTTTGGGTTGAGGCGTGGGAAAGGGCTCTGTGTGTGTGTGTGTGTGTGTATGTGTGTGTGTGTGTATGTAGTTAATAATGTGTTATTAGTGTGGCGGTGTTTGAGAAGCTCTCCTCGCTCCTGAGGAATAAGAAGCTGCACTTGACGTTACTCGGAGCTTCTGCCTGACTGAGTGACTTAGCAGTTATTTAACTGATTGCTGTTATTGAGTCAGGATTAAAGGCTGCCGACTTAAATCTATTCTGAGCTTCCATTTTGTTTGCAGTTCTTTTATCAAAACATTTGCTGGAAGAGTTTTTGTAGTAATTATAGGGTTAAAAAAAAAAGCAAATACAAAAACAACAACCCAGAGCTCACTTCAGATTGTTTTGGCTGATTTTACAAATTCATGCTGTTCATCATGGTGTTAAAGTGTTAAAGGTCATATTAAATGTTCAGACATTTCCATGGCCGAGTCTGCAGTCAGGACTGATTCTGGCCTCAGTTGGGGGCGGGGCTTACATGAAAACTCGTATCAGAACTCCTTTAAATCATTATTATTTTTTTAACCGCTATTTTGCAGAACGGAAGCAGTACTGAACTCTGAGGAAAAAGACAGAAAGAAAAGTGTCTGTATCCATTTGGTGTGTCCACCTGTGCTGCCCCATCACCCCCTCCATCGTCCGGATGATGAGCTGAGGAACCTGTGGAGATGAAGGCTGGTGGACAGGACGGACAGAAGGTCAGTGATGAGCAGAGCGACAGCTGATGGACGGTGAATACTGGCTGCTGTGGTGCAGTGGATCTGCGTCGCATTGGGTGGATGATAGAGCAGGTGGCTGCAGCTGAGGAGAAGGTACTCTGATGAAAGAAGGTGAAGATCTTATCTGGTGGCTCGGAGAAAGATGTACTGACCTCCTCTGCCCAGCACGTCTCTGATCAATGTGGAATTAAAGAGAACCTGCAGAGAACCGGTAATGTTTCTGAGGAGAACTTTTCATTATCCACTGAAGCTGAGATGAGATCTTCTTCGTGTTTATACGGTTAATACAGACCCTCATCTTCGTAGCTTCTGGACGGTGTCTGAGGTCTGCTCATTTACAGAGCTCCTCCTGTACCATCCTGACCTTTTGCCAAGTTCTACTCTGTTAGATTAATGGCACAAACAACACAACATTGTGTCTGAGCGTTTAACACACACACACACACACACACACACACACACAAACACACACACACCCTGGAGCACAGCGATGTGTCAGCATGGTGGTGTGTGTTGTGTGGAGTGACAGGGTCATGAGTAATGAGGTTCACTCTGAGGCAGAGGGCGAGACGAGAGCTGGAGCTCTTCAACTCAAGAGGCTGTAAATTGTCCGCCATTAAGAGGCTTTGAAGTGAGGGAAAGCAACGGCGCGCTCTGACAGGACAAGTGCGTCTGAGGATCTATCGTTCCTCCGGATGCTCCCGGTGTCAGTCAGAGTGCCGTTCCTGAGAGACGGCGGGGTTCTAGGCAAAACTGAAGAATCTCTTATCATCCTCAAGAGCAGCTCCTCATCACACCTCTATGCAGTTGATTATTTTCCCATAACAGCATGACACAGAGGATTCGAGATGGCAGTGTCTTGACACGCTAATGTCTGCGATAAAGATCTGATGTATTCACATGGCTATAAACAGAGCGAGTGACAGAGCCCGGATCCTTTTACGGGAAAGGAATGCTAGCCATGCTAATATGCGTTTATGTGTTTTGTGTTTTGTGGGTTGTTAGCTAGCACCTGACAGTGTGTGTGTGTGTGTGTGTGTGTGTGTCCTCTGGAAGCATTTTTCCTTCTCATCAATTGTGTTGTCGATTTTAAAAAAGCATCCAGGTTTCAGGTTACGAGCATGGCCTAAATGCAGAGGCGCTGAACGTTCTGGTTGCTGGACGCCTCTGTGTGGAGCCTCACGTTATGTTTCAGCTGCTGTTCATTAGCCAGGCTTTCACCTTGCTCCAGTGACAAGGTCGGGCCGCGTTTAGCCCTGAGACTTTGCAGCGCTACAATGCTACCTCGTGTCAGCACATTTCTGGGATGGCGTATTATTGGGGTCTGGCCTTGGCAGGTGTGTGGGGTAGCGGCTTGAGGCCACGGATAAGAATTACGCTGTGCTGCGTTGGTCCGGCCCCGGCGCTAATACCAGCGTCAAATATGCTATCAGGCTTGTAACAGGCCGCTTGCTCTTCAGACGTTGCTCTGTGTCTGGCTGAAGCTTGCGGCGTGTCGGCATGTCGTCACCTCGACCATCGCCACTGCGTCTGAGCACAAACAGACTGTCTAACATCCGTACCGCCTCTTTAAAGCTTCATTTCTATCTTCAAACACATGGTACAGACGTTTAAATCATCTGTCCTGAGAAATCTCTACACTTTACTCATCAGGAGTTTATTTTATCAGGAAGACTTTCCACAAATTTCTCTTTTGTAAGTTTATAAGATTAAAATGAATAATAAATAAAAATGAGTCATGTGTCCTAGAGATGTCCTGAAGTTACAGCTTCACCTCACTGCCACTGACACTGGAGACTCCTTCCATAACTGTTCAGTAAACATCAAGAAATCAGGCTGTTGCTATAGAAACACAAACCTGTGAGAAAGAGCGTGCTAATATAAAGGTGTGAATAATGTGGTGCAGGTGTAACAGCAGTGGTGAGGAACAGCATGCATTTCTGGCCAGACTGCTGCAGCACCGCTGCTCCAGCAGCTCGTCTTTCCTCCTGCGCTCGTCTCCTGGATGGAATGGAATGCACATCTATGTATGTTAAAGATTAGCAAGAGAGCTAATTCGGTACGAACACAAACCGCTGATTGTTGATGCGCTTGCCAATATGGCCGGTGTCCAGCTCGGGCAGAGTGCCACTGGTGTGTTCTAATAAAATCTGCTTCCTGAGATATGGATCGGTAAGAGGAGAAGGAGAAGGAGAAGGAGAAGCAGGAGGAGTCTCGCACACGAAATAAGAACAAAAACAAGCCCCGGCCTTTAATAATTCACCACACAGCAGGCGACTCGGCAGCAGGGGGAACCCAGTGGGTGCTTTTTTTATTCTTTTCCATTTTATCAGCTATTCCTTTTGCTGGGTTCCTCGGGAGAAGAACAAGGAGGAAGCCGAGTCTTGCAGGGTTTCACCCCGATGCGGTGCTCAGCCCCCCCGTGTGGTGTGGATCAAACGAGGTCGCCCTTAGAACCAGCTCGGCATGGAGTGTTTTCAAAGAGTAGGTGTTGGTCTCGCTGGAAAGCTGAGAGATAGTGAAGTTGGCCTACTTCAGTGTGTGTGAGCGAGAGAAAGAGAGAGAGCGAGAGAGAGAGAGAGAGAGAGAGAGAGAGTGAGAAGCTAGCCAGGGGGTGGAAGGTCAAATGGGGACTGGGGAAATATTTGTGAGTGCAGAAGCAAGCCAAAGGACATAGTGCAGTCCAGGCTGTTTATATTTGGCTCATGGAGTAAAGGTGGTGGTGGTGGTGATAGTGATAGTGAAGGTGATGGTGATGGAGGTGGAGGAAATGGTGGTGGTGGAGGTGGAGGAAGTGGTAATGGTGGAGGTGAAGGAAGTGGTGATGGTGGAGGTGAAGGTGGGGGTGAAGGAGGTGAAGAAAGTGGTGATGGTGGAGATGAAGGTAGTGGTGGTGGAGGTGAAGGTGGTGGTAGTGGTGGTTGAGGTGAAAGTGGTAATTATTATTATTTTTTTTTACATTTCTAGCAGAGAAACACTGAGTGAACTTTGTGTTGCTGACGCGTAAAACTCCATAGCATGACCTCGGGGCTTTCCTATTAATAGCTAGGCTTCCTCTGGGGCGTCTTTAATGTAAATCCAGAGTGTATGGAGCAGCAGGGGAACACACACACACACGCACACACACACACACTCTCTTCCCATAGCTCACTCAGCGCCTATAAACTTCTCACAGTCTCTTCTTTGTGATTCACCCCTGAAAGTTTGCGTAAGTGTGTGTGTGTGTGTGTGTGTTAGTATGTAAATCACAGTGATGGCAGGTCTCTTCTCAGCCAGCTAGGGTCAGAGGTCATCTAAAGGCATGTGTTCCTCTTGTTGTCAGGGTTGAGAGCGCTCGGTCATTGTGCTGCAGACGCAATACAACAGAAAAGAAGTAAAATCTAAAAATATATGAAGAGAAACAGGAGCTTTAGGAGCTAATAAAAGTTACAGAAATATATTTTGTCATATAAATGTTCAAAAAGATATATCTGTCAGAGGCTAAAATGTCTGGCTGTAAAAGGAAAAAATAGTTTGTAATCCCTACTGGGGTGGGATTAGTTTCTTCAGATATGATGGAGATTTAAATGCAACATTTACTGCAAACAGTTTTCACAAAAGTATCTTTTTCTTTTTGTGTGTTTTTTTTAAACACAGCCTCTGATGTGAGTGTTTTTGTGTTTTGGTTTTTGTGTTGTTTTTTTGTACAGTCTCGTTCCCGTACAGGAGACACCTGACGTACCTGCTGTTTGCGTCTCCTTGTTTTGTTCTGCCATTAATTTTTTGGTCGTACTCCATGTGTTTGAAAGTGATAAGGTTTTCCTGTATGACTTCAAAGTGCTCAGCCTTCACCTTATCCAGCGGTAACTGACGCACCCTGGCGTGATTAAAGGCTGACGGGTTTGTTTTTGTGATGCTGCACAAAGAGTCATCAGATTGTGTGCGAGCAGGCGGGGACGATAGCGTGGTGGATGAGGGCTGATCTCCGGGCCGAGCCACTCTGGTACACTAGCTGCAGAGCTTGGAGCGTGCCTGTCATGCCGAGGTAAGCCTCGCCCCAGCCCCTTTTTTGTAGTCATTATCGTGTCCCACATGAACATGTCCAGCTCAATTAGCTGCCACGCCAAGCCTCCATGCTTTGACACGCTACGGCCCCGCCACTCTGCCTGATGATAGGGGCGTCTGGAGGAGGCCAGCTTATCAGATCACTCTCACTGAGCACTCTGGAGGTTGGCTCGCTAGATTTGGAGCGAAAATCCCAAGCAATCGTTTCCTCACACACTTATGTAGTTTGTTGCGCTAATTAGTGTGTGATTAGCATTTCTGGTCTTTAGATCTTGTAATCTTAATGCATCTCTGAAGTGAACTCTCTGCAGTTATCTTGTCTCTTTGTCTTTGGGCCACTGTGTGAATTCTTTGCTAGCTGTTGTCATGCGTGTGTGTGTGTGTTTTCATGCTGTGCTCCTGCTTGGGGCTAAACTGCACCGGAGAGCGAGGACTTATGCTATCCTCAGCCTCCTGCTGTTATCGTTGCTTTCAGTAGACATGACAAAGGCGCTCTTTCATCTTGTGGAATTCGAGGCACAAAGTGCCTTCTCCCCCCCGGGGTTGTTTCCTGACGCAGACCTGTGGAGGGTAATTTCCTACAGACACGCCTTCACAAGCTGCTTAACCAGCTCAGGTGAGCCGTTTGTAGCCTGATAAAGAGGCCAGGTGACGATCTGTTGTGTAACTGTTGCGGATTACACCAAATTATGATGGGGCTTTTGGCGTGTAACCTTAACGGGTCAAAAAAACACCAAACTTCATCCAACACCAATCCATTTCTAAAGTTAATTTGTTTCTACCAATAGCAAGAAGCCTCAACATGGCGTGTTGTTCCTTACTTGGCATGTGTTTTCAAATAATTCTGCGCTGCACTCAATCTCAGCAAGGAGTTACAAATTAACCAGCATTTTTGTGGCTAAATATTCAAAGTGTCATCACAAGGTCACGCTAACTGGTGCAGGGTGGGATTTTGAACAGGAGTTACAGAATGATAGCTCTTGAAAAGTGCTACTTCTGTTATGTGAGTTTCAGAAACTCAAACGCCACTGATAACTTTGTAAAGTAAAAAAAAAAAGGGACAAATTGCCCTTGGAGATGGAGGCATCTGCCAAAACCGCTTCAGCTCTAGATTTCTATGAAATTAGCAATGCCGGCGGGTGTCAAGGACAGGCCGCGGTGTCTGTGGCAGTGCAGGATAATTGGTGCCAGGATGTCAGCAGTTGCTCTGGCGCATTTCCCTGAATGCCAGCCGCAGAGTGACTGCACTTTTGGCAGGTCTGCTGGTGTTGCGACATCTCCATGCGGTGTCAGTTTGGATTTCCCGATAGAAGCAGATTCAGTGCAGGAGAATCGGTTTGCTGAACTCAGCCGTGGGTTTCTCCTGCCAACACTAATATCCTCAGACATGTGATTGAGGAGATGTGTGCAGTACCATGCATTCGGCATGTCCAGGATGCTCAGGTGAGGAGATACATGCTCCTCTAGACCTCCAGGTTTCTTTTGGTGGGCCGCTGGTTTGGTGTCCACATACGAGTGAGAGCTGACCAGCTGGTCAAAACGAACAAAAAAAAAACGTTTACTTTATGAAGCTGATCTCAGACAATTTCCCCCTCTTTTTCCCTTATTTTTCTCCCTAGTTTGATCGCTTGGCAATATACCAGAGCTACCAACCAGGGAGGCTGAACTCTCAGACATGTGAAGTACATCTTTTACATCACAGGTCAGTGTAACACACTCTGAAGAAAGCGCTATCTGCCCTCTTCCACATACCCCAGCACACAGGATACAGGACACCCAGGATACTACAGAACATGGTCACTTGGCTCTTTCTTGGCTCTCAGCCACGGAGATCTGTGGCATTCTCGGGATTTTAAACTCACAATCTCCTGATGGTGTGATGTTTCACTTGCTCTTCTCTAACACACTGACTGGTGGTGGTAATGGGTTGTTCCTGTGGAGTCATGCATGTGCACGTTCTCACAGTATTAGTGTGGGTTTCCTCAGGGTTCTCCTTTTTCCTTTGGAGGATAAAATGTGCTGTTCTGACATGTTGTTTTGGTATCTTTTTCAATTTTTTTTTGTAATATTTAAATCACTTGCAGAACTTCAGCTCAGTGGATTTGATGTTAATGTTATGTAGCCATGTTAATAGCTAAAATTGTAAAATGCTAAAAACAAACTCGACTCGGATGCAGCTGATTAGACTCTGTGTTTGGAACCTTTAATATTTGTCCGATTCACCCACCCTTAAGCACTACAGCATTGGACAGGTCTCCTCTGGACCCTCATAAGACATGCTAGAACCTTCCTCCTGCTGATCAGTCACCATTCAGGCTTGGCTTCAGGTTCTGGTGCCGTTTGTGTGTGTGTGTGTGTGTGTGTGTGTGTGTTGTATGTGATTAGACCTAGCTCTGAACTTCCAGGGGGTTCATCTCCAGGAGCAGTGCTTGTCTCGGCTTTTCTGTCTTTTGTTAAGTCACGAATCCTAACACAAGTGTTGAAAGCTGGTTAGTGATCTTATGAACTGCGTTTTGATTATTCTGTCGGAAAACATTCTCTGTATCTGTAACACGAGCGACGCTTTGATGTTATGAGGAAACTGTTTGATAATCACTGAGGTGGGCCAGCAGGGCTTTGGGCTTTGTGAGAGTAATGTGACGGATTCATTCGCAGAAATGAAAGATTTTCATTCATTTTTCGTCTTTACGATGGCGGCGTCTAAATGCCAAGACAAACAAGAGAGAGCCAGAGGGAATGAAGGAAGACGTGCTGTATGAAGATCGCTCTCTGAATGCCTATTCAGTGTGGTCTGTTTGCCAGGTGATTAGCTTCACCTTTAATTGTTGGCAGTTTTATTGCCTGCTCTTCAAAAGAAACTTTGAGACTTCAGGGAAGAGAGAGTTCACTTTAATTGGCTGACAAAATATCTTTTTATCTTAGCATAGTTGTATTAAAAATGCCATTAATTTGCCCTGAGCGTTAGCGACTAGCATCACCGGTTATAACTCATGCGGCTGAGCGTTATGAAGGTGTTGGATGGAAGCTCCTGTGTTACAGCTGGATACAGCGTGTTTTCAGCATGTCGAGAACAGCGTTCTGGGAGTCGGGAATCTCCTACAGCTATACGATCGCTGCCAATAAAGCTAGGAGTGGTGCTGAACTGAGCGTTCTTCCTATCTGGTACATCATCTCCTGGAAGCGTCACCACCTCTCCTCCTTGAGATGATGATGAGGTGCCGATGATGAGGGATGACACGTGAAATTTGCTTCTGACAAGCAGTAGCTGATTTATTTACTTTTGCATGCAGGTTTGGACTTGGTCTTTCCGTGAGAGAAACGGCTGATCCGGAGTCAGCGTCTTCTCTCTGGAGGTTTGTGGCTAGTCCTGGATTTGAGCTGTAAGACTGATCTGAGGTCTGTACGCTCGGGTTTCTGTAGCTATCGACACAGTGGAAAGGTGAAGCTCCTGTCTGAGAACTCGTCTCCAGGAATCACACTTCATTTCTGTTTGGCACATCGTCTGTAATCAGAGAGACACTCACTCATACACGCTGCTCTGCCTCGTTTTAATGAATCATTAGTCAATTAGTTAATTAGATTCAGAAATGTTTGATGTGATATAAAATTTAAAATTAAAGAAGTATTATTGGCTATGAAGTGTGAAAGGCCACGCCTCTTTGAGTGAGAATGACAAGCACAGAGGACACACCTCCTCCAGTGGGGTTGAATATTACAAAGGCCACACCTTCTTCACTGGGGCTGATAGAGACAAGCCACACCTCTTTCACATCTCCTTCACTGTAAATGAGATCATAAGGCCACACCTCCTTTACTGTGACTGGCATGATGGGGCCACACCTCCTTCACTATGACTGAGATGATGAGGCTGCACCTCCTTTACTGTGACTGGTATGATGGGGCCACACCTCCTTCACTGTGACTGGCATGTTGGGGCCACATCTCCTTCACTGTGACTGACATGATGAAGCCACACCTCCTTCACTGTGATTGAGATGATGAGGCCACACCTCCTTCGCTATGACTTACATGATGAAGCCACACCTCCTTCACGGTGATTAAGATGATGAGGCCACACCTCCTTTGCTGTGACTGGCATGATGAGGCCACACCTATTTCACTCTAACTGGCATTATGCGACCACACCTCCTTTACTGTGACTGGCATGATGAGACCACCCCTACGTCAGTCTGATTGAGAGGATGAAGCCTCCTTTGTTTGGGCTGACAGACACAGAAGCCATGCCTGCTTTCTCTCCCCTCACCTCAGCATTTCTACCTTCAGGTATCTGAGATGTTCCTGCTTGCTGATTGAAGGATGCTTGACGATGGCATCATCTAATGAAAGCTGTTGGATTTTGAACATTAATCATCACCCCTACACACACACACACATACACACACACACACACAAACACACACACAGACACACACACTGCCTTGGGACACACGCATGCAGGACACCTGAAGACACGCCTCATTTCTGCAGCTCAAAGCCGATTTTTTTTCGCTCTCAGTTTTGAGAGTAAACTAAACTCTCATCATGTTTGACAGAACGCTGGAGGGATCAGGAGGCAACAGGCCTGAGCAACACACTGTCATACACACACACACTGTCTGACACACACACAGTCTCCTTCCCTACAAAGAGCATTTCTTGATATTCCACTGAGGAATTCTGTACCTGATAGGAGAGATCAGAACCCAGGAATAACTCAGACCACATCCTGAGTGTTTGCTTGTTTTAGATTCATGTGCAGCTTTTTTCAGACTTGTTGAGACACGGTTAAAGCAGCAGTACACATGTAGTTCATCAGTGCAGAAACTCCAGGACTAACTCAAGTGTGTGAGGATTTACATGATGGAACCAACACACCAGTGTGGCGCTCTGAGCACGCTCCCTCAGCTCGGTGGTCACACCGCATCTCTGTCAGTCTGGCTGAAGGAGGCGTGGCTTCTGTGGAGTCTCACGGATCTTCTGGCCGCGGTTCAGCCGTGTTGGGCGTCAGGAGAGTGTGAGTCACAGCCTGGAGGAAAAGGTGGGATCAGGAAGTGATTCTGTAACTCTGTGTCTTTCCTGGTGGTTTATATGTTTCCAGGATGTAGCTGTGTGTGGCTGAGAATAACCACTCAGTTCCAGAACAAATGTCATAACCAGCCACGTCCTGGTGAACAGGAACCCCGGTGCTTGTGACGGAGATCAGGACTGCATGCACTGCAGCTTCCTTTTCAGATGTAAGTGTCCACACGTCACATGGAGACAGTAAATGGAAACTCAACGGCTTTTGGTTGGTCTGTTAATAGTCACATGAGCTTGTTAGTACAGTAAGGAGCTAGAACAGGCCTGAGCGTCTTACTGAATACGTTCCTCTTTGACAATATGTGGAGAAAAAAAACAAGTGGATTAAAAAACGATGATGTCTTTCTTCAGTGTATAAGGAAGAGAAACTCTGCTGATAAGAAAATTTGCAACTCCGTGCATCTCATCACTCCGCTTCATCTCATCACTCCGCTTCATCTCATCACTCCGCTTCATCTCATCATTCCGCTTCATCTCATCATTCCGCTTCATCTCATCACTCCGCTTCATCTCATCATTCCGCTTCATCTCATCACTCAGCTTCATCTCATCACTCCGCTTCATCTCATCACTCCGCTTCATCTCATCACTCCGCTTCATCTCATCATTCCACTTCATCTCATCACTCCGCTTCATCTCATCATTCCGCTTCATCTCATCACTCCGCTTCATCTCATCACTCCGCTTCATCTCATCACTCAGCTTCATCTCATCACTCAGCTTCATCTCATCACTCCGCTTCATCTCATCACTCAGCTTCATCTCATCACTCCGCTTCATCTCATCACTCCTCTTCATCTCATCATTCCGCTTCATCTCATCACTCCGCTTCATCTCATCACTCCGCTTCATCTCATCACTCCGCTTCATCTCATCATTCCGCTTCATCTCATCACTCCGCTTCATCTCATCACTCAGCTTCATCTCATCACTCAGCTTCATCTCATCACTCCGCTTCATCTCATCACTCCGCTTCATCTCATCACTCCGCTTCATCTCATCACTCCGCTACATCTCATCACTCCGCTTCATCTCATCATTCCGCTTCATCTCATCATTCCGCTTCATCTCATCACTCCGCTACATCTCATCACTCCGCTTCATCTCATCATTCCGCTTCATCTCATCATTCCGCTTCATCTCATCACTCCGCTTCATCTCATCACTCCGCTTCATCTCATCATTCTGCTTCATCTCATCACTCCGCTTCATCTCATCACTGCCTCACTGATTATTTCCATTTACTGCAACAACAACCGGTGTTTTATTCCTTCCTGATTAGATCCTAACAGCATGATGGAGAGATCTGACTGTAGAACCAGTCACATCACCTGATAGCACCATCATAGCCCTTTAAACTCCACCCAGAACCGTTACAGAACCAACAGGAACAATTATAGAACCAACAGGAACCATTACAGAAGCAACAGGATGCAATTATTGAACCAACAGGAACCATTACATAACCAACAGGAACCATTACAGAACCAAAAGGAACCAACAGGGAACAATTATAGAACCAACAGGAACCATTACAGAACCAACAGGAACAATTATAGTACCAACAGGAACCATTACATAACCAACAGGAACTATTGCAGAACCAACAGGAACCATTACATAAACAAAAGGAACCAAGGGGAACCTTTACAAAACCAACATGAACCATTGCAGAACCAACAGGAACGATTATAGAACCAAAAGGAACCATCACAGAACAAACAGGAACTGTTGCACAACCAACAAGAACACATATAGAACCAACAGGAACCATTACAGAAAAAGTAGGAACAATTATAGAACCAACAGGAACCATTACCTGAGCCAACAGGAATTGTTTCCTGAACCGACAGGAACTGTTATAGAACGAAAAGGAACCAACAGAAACAATTATAGAACCAACAAGAACCATTACAATGAAGCTCTAGCATCGTGTCATTATGAAACTCTTCAGCTTATTAATCACATCAGCTCCAAAAATACTGAATCATCTCTGTGGAGGTAAAGAGAACGAGAAGCAGAAGGAGGTGAAGAGAAGAAGAAGCAGAAGGAGGTAAAGAGAACGAGAAGCAGAAGGAAGTGAAGAGAAGAAGAAGCAGACGGAGGTAAAGAGAACGAGAAGCAGAAGGAGGTGAAGAGAAGAAGAAGCAGAAGGAGGTAAAGAGAACGAGAAGCAGAAGGAGGTGAAGAGAAGAAGAAGCAGACGGAGGTAAAGAGAACGAGAAGCAGAAGGAGGTGAAGAGAAGAGGAAGCAGACGGAGGTAAAGAGAACGAGAAGCAGAAGGAGGTGAAGAGAATGAGAAGCAGAAGGTGAAGAGAAGAAGAAGCAGATGGAGGTAAAGAGAACGAGAAGCAGAAGGAGGTGAAAAGAGAACGAGAAGCGGAAGGAGGTGAAAAGTGGAAGAGAAGCAGAAGGAGGTGAAAAGAGAATGAGAAGCAGAAGGAGGTGAAAAGAGGACGAGAAGCAGAAGGAGGTGAAGAGAATGAGAAGCAGAAGGAGGTGAAAAGAGGACGAGAAGCAGAAGGAGGTGAAAAGAGGACGAGAAGCAGAAGGAGGTGAAGAGAGAACGAGAAGCAGAAGGAGTTGAAAAGAGGACGAGAAGCAGAAGGAGGTAAAAAGAGGAGGAGAAGCGATTGCGCTCTGTGTGGCTTGGATTTGTTCCTCATCTTGTCTCCACAGTGTGAAGTCCCTGATGAGAACAGATGTGCGTTTGTTTAACCTCGAGGCGTCACACCGAGGGGCGTCTTTTATTTTCCATCGCTTTTTATCTGACCATTGCAACCAAAAATATAACAGCAGGACTCTGTGGCTCTCGTCACATCACTCACTCTCTGATCCACTCGGGCTTCAGCACTGCGGTTCTACTCTCTGATCCACTCGGGCTTCAGCACTGCGGTTCTACTCTCTGATCCACTCAGGCTTCAGCACTGCGGTTCTACTCTCTGATCCACTCGGGCTTCAGTACTGCGGTTCTACTCTCTGATCCACTCAGGCTTCAGCACTGCGGTTCTACTCTCTGATCCACTCAGGCTTCAGCACTGCGGTTCTACTCTCTGATCCACTCGGGCTTCAGTACTGCGGTTCTACTCTCTGATCCACTCAGGCTTCAGCACTGCGGTTCTACTCTCTGATCCACTCGGGCTTCAGTACTGCGGTTCTACTCTCTGATCCACTCAGGCTTCAGCACTGCGGTTCTACTCTCTGATCCACTCAGGCTTCAGCACTGCGGTTCTACTCTCTGATCCACTCAGGCTTCAGTACTGCGGTTCTACTCTCTGATCCACTCAGGCTTCAGCACTGCAGTTCTACTCTCTGATCCACTCGGGCTTCAGCACTGCAGTTCTACTCTCTGATCCACTCGGGCTTCAGCACTGCAGTTCTACTCTCTGATCCACTCAGGCTTCAGCACTGCAGTTCTACTCTCTGATCCACTCAGGCTTCAGCATTGCGGTTCTACTCTCTGATCCACTCAGGCTTCAGCACTGCAGTTCTACTCTCTGATCCACTCGGGCTTCAGTACTGCAGTTCTACTCTCTGATCCACTCGGGCTTCAGTACTGCGGTTCTTCCATCTGATCCACTCTGGCTTCAGTACTGCAGTTCTACTCTCTGATCCACTCGGGCTTCAGTACTGCGGTTCTACTCTCTGATCTACTCTGGATTCAGTACTGCGGTTCTACTCTCTGATCCACTCAGGCTTCAGTACTGCTCCACTCGGGCTTCAGTACTGCGGTTCTACTCTCTGATCCACTCGGGCTTCAGTACTGCAGTTCTACTCTCTGATCCACTCGGGCTTCAGTACTGCGGTTCTACTCTCTGATCTACTCTGGATTCAGTACTGCGGTTCTACTCTCTGATCCACTCGGGCTTCAGTACTGCAGTTCTACTCTCTGATCCACTCAGGCTTCAGCACTGCAGTTCTACTCTCTGATCCACTCGGGCTTCAGCACTGCAGTTCTACTCTCTGATCCACTCGGGCTTCAGTACTGCGGTTCTACTCTCTGATCCACTCAGGCTTCAGTACTGCAGTTCTACTCTCTGATCCACTCGGGCTTCAGTACTGCAGTTCTACTCTTTGATCCACTCAGGCTTCAGTACTGCGGTTCTACTCTCTGATCCACTCGGGCTTCAGTACTGCGGTTCTACCATCTGATCTACTCTGGCTTCAGCACTGCAGTTCTACCCTTTGATCCACTCGGGCTTTAGTGCTCCGGTTCTACCATCTGATCCACTTGGGTTTTCACGGAGCATAAGCTAGTGTTGAAAGATCAGCGAGAGAAAATCAGCTACTTCACAATTGACTGTAGAGAAAGTGAAGATCTGCAGGATTCTGATTGACTGCCAGGAGAAGAGAACATGAGCTTTAATTGTGTATTTGTTTCTGATATCAGGGCGTGCTTTTATTCTAATGAAGAGAATGTTTACGGCGTGTGACACGAACCACGGAATAATAAAGTCTTCAGTCCTTCACACAAAAAACACAATCTAATTATCGCTGTGTGTGTGTGTGTGTGAGACATTGTTTTCAATATGACTGAAACTCTTTCCATCATTTGCCCACACACACACGCATATAAATGGGGACGGATGAAGCAGGCAAGGATGCGTTGTGTATTCACACAACAGGAAGGTACAAAGGCCACTTACTGGTGTGGCACAGAAGCCACACACACACACACACACATATTACACACAACTCCATACACACAATAGAGCTAGAAGTCGTTTCCATGGCATTAAAAACCTCTGACCAGGTCCACAGGAGGCACTGGGCTGGGCCAGCCAATTCAAGCACACACACACACACACACACACACAAGCATTATTCCACTTCCCCAGGGTGATGATATCATGGGGTGTGGTGGGAGGAGTAACTTTTTGACAAGTGTGCACTTTTATAAGGCAGAAAGAACAACAGTCGCTCAGCATTCCTGAATATCGCCCAAAAAAACACAACGTTGGAAATAAAAGCCGGAGTTACGCTCCAGTCCGGAGGAAATTCTGCGTTTTTCCTTAACAGTGACGTGGTGCTGCTGTGTGCAGATGTTTCTGTCATTGTGAGGATGTGCTGCTGTGCTGATGTTGGCATGACCCCTAATGTGTGTCCTGCACATGCTGTAATGCTGTGTGTGTGTGTGTGTGTGTGTGTGTGAGTCAGCCTGATTTAACAGAAATACTGTAGAATGAGAGGAAGAGACGAGTCACAAAAACTGGAGCTGTAGGGTTATGATTTGATTTTGTTGCATGAACTAGTCCACTAACCCCTTCACTGGTCCACTAATCCCTTCACTAGTCCACTAACCCCTTCACTAGTCCACTAATCCCTTCACTAGTCCACTAACCCCTTTACTGATCCACTAATCCCTTCACTAGTCCACTAACCCCTTCACTAGTCCACTAATCCCTTCACTAGTCCACTAACCCCTTCACTAGTCCACTAATCCCTTCACTAGTCCACTAACCCCTTCACTAGTCCACTAATCCCTTCACTAGTCCACTAATCCCTTCACTAGTCCACTAATCCCTTCACTAGTCCACTAACCCCTTCACTAGTCCACTAACCCCTTCACTAGTCCACTAATCCCTTCACTAGTCCACTAATCCCTTCACTAGTCCACTAACCCCTTTACTGATCCACTAATCCCTTCACTAGTCCACTAACCCCTTCACTAGTCCACTAATCCCTTCACTAGTCCACTAATCCCTTCACTAGTCCACTAACCCCTTCACTAGTCCACTAATCCCTTCACTAGTCCACTAACCCCTTCACTGGTCCACTAACCCCTTTACTAGTCCACTAACCCCTTCACTAGTCCACTAACCCCTTTACTGGTCCACTAATCCCTTCACTAGTCCACTAACCCCTTCACTAGTCCACTAATCCCTTCACTAGTCCACTAACCCCTTCACTGGTCCACTAACCCCTTTACTAGTCCACTAACCCCTTCACTAGTCCACAAATCCCTTCACTAGTCCACTAGTCCCTTTTGAGTCCAATAATCCCTTCACTAGTCCACTAATTCCTTCACAATTTCACAAATCCCTTCACTAGTTTACTAATCCCCTCACTAGTGTGTGTGTGTGTGTCTGTGTGTGTAAGAATATAAACAGTGTGTATCATCTAGCCTGAGGAGAATCTCCACATAGACACAACGGTGTGTTACAGTCACTCCAGTGTGAGCTCAGGTGCTGACAGACGTGTTCAGAAGCAGGAAATCAGAGACAGGACATGTGTGTGTGTGTGTGTGTGTGTGTTGTACGTGTGTGTGTTTTTACAGCGATAACCAACTTTAGCTACACTGTTTCTCTTCTTCTTCTCTTTCTCTTTCCTTTTCCATCCATCTGACTGCCTGCTCTAGTTGATATAACAAGACTCTGAGGAGTGTGTGGGTGTGTGTGTGTGCGTGTGTGTGTGTGTGCAGTGATATGGAAGGAGAAGTGCAGTGAGAAGTCGAATATTTTGAGTGACAGCAGATTGTAATTTTTCTTCTCAGACCTCACAGAAGCTACTCCACTGTGTGTGTGTGTGTCAGCGATTTCTCAGTCACCACACACACACACACACACACACACACACACACGGTTATATTAACAGTGTTAGAATTTCGTGCTGAAAGGTTTTAATCATTAAAACAGTTGAGTAAAAGTTAGCGCTCGCTGCTCCTCCAGCTCCATGTGATTAGTCAGACACAGCCGCAGGTCGGTCACCAGACATTAATGTATGACCGCTGCTTTGACCTGATGCTAAGTTTGAGAAAAAACACTGATCGTTCCTCATGTTAGCATGAATCTGACGCTGATCCTGTGAGGTGTGTGTGGTGCTGTTTATACACACACTTGTTTACTCTGAAGTAGAGTGCGAGGTGGTTGGAGTTCAGGGTTCGTCAGGGTGAAGTGACCCACGCTGACCCTCACATGGAAGCCCTGAGTGTCTGTGAATCATGACTGGAACACGTGACGACTAGAACACAGCCAGGGGAGTGTCTGCTAGCTGCTTAGCTGCTTTTGTTAGCATTGATTATTTTCCACTAATTTAAATCAGAGTTGTGAGCGAAGCCTGGGTTTATTTGTTCAGTGCCTGCTTGCATGACTACATTTGTCCGTGTGTGTGTGTGTGTGTTAGCAGGCAGTGCTAGTCCCTGGTGAGGTTGGTATTAAGACTGGATCTGGATGTGGAATATTAAATTAGCTGAACTCCGGCGGGTTTTTGGGGCGTGTGTGTCGTAGCTTTGCGGCTTTTTTCCTGTAAGTGGAGTGTGTTTGCTTAAGACGTTTTTCAACGCTGATGTGGAACTTTGAATAAAAACACACACACACACACACACACACACACACACACTGAAGGTGGTTTATTTTGGGCAGCGCTGAACTTCTTTCACAGCTCAACTAAAGTGCAAAAGCAGAAAAAAATCAACATGTCCTCCATATGTGATCTCTCTCTCTCTCTCTCTCTGAGTGTGTGTGAGTATGAATGTGTGTGTGTGAGTGTCTGTGTGAGTGAAAGTGTGTGTCTGAGTGTGTATATGACTGAGTGAGGTGTGTGTTTGTGTATGTGTGTGTGTGTGTCTCTCTCTCTCTGTGTCTCTCCCAGCTCTCCCTCTCTCTCTCTCTCTCTCTCTCTCTCTCAGGGAGGTCAGTGGTTTGTGGTTCTTCTGAAACCTCCCTTGTTGCCAAACCTGACAGATGACCTGGAGTCTGGTATTTTTGAGGCTCAGGTGAGGTGCAGAGTGGACACACACACACACACACACACACACACCCACACACACACACACAGGTTTTCAGTCTGATCTAATCTGATTCCTCTTGATTAAGATTAAGATCTTTACACTAATGGATCTTTTTTTTTTTCTTGAATCAGGAGTGTCTGATCTTATCCACTGGTGTGTGTGTGTGTGTGTGTGCATGCAGGTTTTTAGTCCGATTTAATCTGATTCCTCCTGACTGCTGATCTTTACACTTCTTTAAGATATGGAGTTAGGCTTCATTCAGAATCGTCTCTGTGGACAGACTGGTGATGGGAACACTGGTCCTGATCCATGACTCGGTGTTATCTGATCCGATCCGATCTCAGCAGCTCCTGTGAGGCTACCTACAGAGTCTGAGGCTACTTTAATCGAAAAAGAAAGAAAAGGAAACTACTTTACTCTCCTGATAATTACACAAACCTCTGCAGGAGTCTTCATCTCTCCTCAGGACTGGAGGACACGTGGGTTTTTTTTTTTCCCTGAGGAGTGGATGTGGAGTGGACGTGTGTGTGGATAAAGTGAGTTCTTGAGGTAAAAAAAAAAGGGAACTTTTCTCATATATATGCTAATGAGTGAAGGAACGTGGGTTCCAGAGTTCCGAGGCTTTTCAGCGTCGTGTCTTATTGAAGCTGTGAGATTACTGCACGCTTCCCCATTAAACCCAGCACACGGCTATCTGTGTGGCCGAGCCACTCTTATTCACTCTGCTTGTGTGTGTGTGTGTGTGTGTGTGTGTGATAACTCTGCACACATTATTAATCAGTAACTCTAATAAACGAACAATTTTTCAAGGACAAGTCCAAGCTTCATTTAAATCAGGATTTTGTGAATCTTTTTCTTTTTCTCTCAATGATTGTTTTCAAATATTTGTCTGAAAACTGTTAGCATTTTCTTTAATAGTGTTTTAAATAATAGCAAAATAATTTATCATTTTTTTCGTAATAAGAAAAAAATAATTTTATTATATTTTAAAATAATTTGAATTTTTAAAAATTAATTGGTGTCATTAGTTTTTTCAAAGCTTTTTTGAAATATCTTAATATTGATTGAGTTTATTCTAAATAATTTATTCATTTTTTAAATTTTTAAATTTTTTTTTAGGTCATTCTCATCTTTCTCTAAAAGTTCAGACGGGGCTCTTCTGTGTTCAACAGGTTTATGAGACCACACCAACATCCTGCTCATGTTGGATCAAGTCCACGCCACTTTGTTTAGCACTCAGTGGAATCACTGTGTCATTCTTTCATCTGCATTGTTTTCAGACCGATTTTCTAAGAAATGTCAGTGTTCTTAATAATTTGACCAGGTTTCTGTTGTCACTCGATGTTCACTTCGTCTGTACTGAGCAGCTAAATCTTTATCCCCGGGCCTTTAGTTAGCTGAGGCTTGCGTTCCGTGTTCCTGAAGTTGATTGCTTCGTTTCACCACTGACGGTCACAAAGTGCTGACACTGGAGACTCCTTCCATAAATAAATGTCTAAACACTTTGTGACCAATCAGAAGCAAGGATTGAGATTCAGCTAGTTAAACTCAACCCTCGCAGGATGTCCACTCTGAGTGGGATTAGAGTGATTTATTTCTCATTAGGGAATTGCCTGAACTGGACATTTGATGTCACAAAGAGTGATGTGTTCATGGTGGTCATGACTGTGGCTCATTTCTGACCACAGCGAGCTCTCGGTTCCGCCTGACCGTGTCGTGTTCTCAGGAGGAAGTTCCTGTGGAAATGCCGCTGAAGCTGGTCTTTATTTCCAGGCAGTGATACGTCCCGGGCAGCTCGGGGAGCCGAACCCATACATCCCTGTTTTTTTTTCTTTCTTTTTTTTCTTTTTTTTTCAAGTGGCGTACAAATAGAGGGCCATTCAGCGAGAACGAGGCGGGTGACTGGACAGACGAGACTCTAAAACCTGCAGAAAAGAGCAGCAGAGTTCCTCAGAGAGACAGAATAACACCGAGAACAACTCAGTACCTGTCGAGGGAACAATCACACATGGTTCAAGTAACGCTGAGAGAAACAGAACAGTCATGTGAAACTCCACAGGGGGGCCGGACGGGGGGCGGAGGGGCAGAGAGACAGAGAGAGAGACAGAGAGAGAGAGAGAGAGAGAGAGAGAGAGAGGAAGAGATGGGGGGGTGATCCCATCAGACGCCACTATGGCTACGTTTACTTGCTTATTAATGACACCCAAGTGACCAGATGTGTTGCACACACACACACACATGTCTCATGATAATACATGCATCTGTGCACTCACTCATGCAGATATACTCTCTCTCTCTCTCTCTCTCTCTCTCTCTCACTCTTTCACACACACACACACACATCCTCTAATATTCCACATGTGCATGCATTAATACACATACGTGTAAACATATGGGTTAAAAATCAAAAGTATTGGCACTGTCACCCAGCCTTTATTCCCTGACAACAACAAAGCAGTGTAGAGTTTTCTCATTACTGTAGAACTCCGACTCAGACATCAACTGTTTCAGTAACAGCTTTTCATTTCTTCCTCCTGCTCTTATCTTTCACATTATTCTTAAATAAAACATCACAGGAAATGAGACAGGAAACAGCACAATATTCACTTAAAGCTGGGGAATATGTCAAGACATATATAATATTAAAAAATACAATACACTACACACACACAAATGCAACCAACAGATAGATCTGACACCTAAAGCGCTTTTTCTATGTGTTTAAAAAGTGATGTGAAATCCCAGTGTCTGCTTCTCTCTCTCTCTCTCTCTCTGTGTGTGTGTGTGTGTGTGTGTGTGTGTGTGTGTGTGTGTGTGTGTGTGTGGTCGGCTGTAAGGAAAAGGGAATGAAACAGAGTGAAAGCTGATGAAAGGCGTAACACGTGGAGAGTGAATGATTTGAGTCGTCTGTCTGAAACCAGATTCTCAAAAAAGTTTCAGTGCTGAGAGAAATTCAGAAATTATTTAGACATTATTCAGAAATTATTTAGAAATTATTCAGAAATTATTCAGAGATTATTCAGAGATTATTCGGAAATTATTCAGAGATTATTCAGAGATTTTCTTGAACTACAGAAGTTTCCTAAAGCATAAGGTGAAATATAAAACCCAGGTTCAGCCTCTCGGAGACCTTCAGCAGTCACAATAAAAATAAAAAAAATGCTTTGTGTTTTTTTTCTGCTAATTTCTAGATCTGTGTATACCTGTGTATTTGTGTAGATTCTATATAATATTAAAATATATATCTTATACTATTTTATTCTATAAATAAATACTTTTATACTTTTTTAAAGCCAGTGAACTTTTATTTACAGTCACTTTACACTATCTTGTGGAAATAATTACTCTTATAAAGTACTTTAAGCTGAATAAACAATAATAATAATAATAATAATAATAATAATAATAATAATTATTATTATTATTATTAATAATTATTATTAATTATTAATAATAATATAATAATATAATAATAATTATTAATAATTATTTATTGGAAATAATTACTCTTATAAAGTACTTTAAGCTGAATAAACAATAATAATAATAATAATAATAATAATAATAATAATAATAATTATTATTATTATTATTATTATTATTATTAATTATTATTAATTATTATTAATAATATAATAATATAATAATAATTATTAATAATTATTTATTGGAAATAATTACTCTTATAAAGTACTTTAAGCTGAATAAACAATAATAATAATAATAATAATAATAATAATAATAATAATAATAATAATAATTAATAATAATAATAATAATAATAATAATAATAATAATAATTATTATTATTATTATTATTATTATTATTATAGCACTGAAAGCCATCCTAACATTCATAAAATGTATTAGGGACAAACAAAGAAATAAATCCATCAATTTAGATTTTATTATTATGTAATTAAATTAAATTTTAAAACTTTCAGTGTTTCTGTACTAACAGCAAAATGAATACCGACTTATTTTATTTTTATTTTATTTTATCCCGTTGTGTTTATTGTATTTATGCCTTTTTCTTATTTGAAGAAAAGTTTTGTGTTCTCTCTCTCCCGCTCTCTCTCTCTTTCTCTCTGTCTCTCTCTTTCTCTCTGTCTCTCTCTGTCTGTCTCTCCCCATCCCCCCCCCGACCCCCGACCCCGAAATATCACGGCACGCGCTGGTATCGTTACATTTCCATCAGATGTATGTGTGTGCACGTGAGTGAACTTTGTTTCAGTAATCACTCTCAGCAGCCCTCCCACCTGCGCTCCGGATGGAGTGGGCGTGGTGTAATCACGAAACCCCGCCCCGTGGGCGTGATACATGCAAATCCGGAGACGGCATCCACCTGCCGAGGCGCTTCCTGCAGCAGTCAGAGACAGGCGAGACTCCGGAGAGACCCAGCGCGCGCTCTCCTCCTCACTCTGCCCGGGATCTGGATCAACCTGCTCCTCACGAGCTTTCCTTTACTGCCCCGTGTGTCGGGAACATCAGGACTATAAACACGGACACACACACACACACACACCGCGCTGTGGATTTGTGCGCCCGGACCGGCGTGGAGTTTTTGGTCTTTATAATTAATTTTTCCTTTCCTAAAAGGAGTGAGGATTTCCTCTTCAGACGCTTTCAGGTAAGTTCTCTCGGCGTTTCTTGGCTCTCTCAGCGCTTCCTCTGCTCTCAACAGCTTCATTTCAGAACAATTAGATTCTTTTCTTTCCTCATGTTGTTTTTAAAAAAGTGAGTTGCATATTTATTATGAAGATTTATTATTTTTTTTAAACCACGCCACATGTGCCATTTGTTACTGATTAGACTCATATTTAGAGAGAAAGTTAACTCTTTCACACAAACTCATCCTGCACTTTAAACAGAGAATAAATAGCAGTAACAAGCTCCAAGTCCCTGCGCGCGAGCTCTGCGCGTAAAGCTTAAAGGCTTCGTCTGCTTTATCTTTATATTCATCGGAAAGTTTTATTTTATTTGATATGATTTTTATCTGATGGACCAGATCATGTTTTTATTCCGCATATTTATATGTTCTGTAAATGTAATATGAAATGATACATATATGTATAATATTGCGCGCGCGCGAAAGCCGGAAACTGGATTCGGAGAGCGCTCTCAGTTTTCTGCATGTATGTATTTATGTATGCATGTTTTTTGTTCGTTTGTTTGTTTGTTTACTTGTTTGTTTGTTTTTGCCAAAGAAGCAACCAGGAACATTTTCCAGGGCAAAAAATACATAAAAATACTCCTTATGACCGCAATACAGGTTTATTTTAAGATCACAATCCTCAGTTCAGATCTAAATAACACTAAAATTATTATTAGACTCTGTTAGAGCTTTTTATTTCACATCCACTGGGTTAACATTTTGCCTCATTGCCTGTTTAGCAGTACTTCTATTTCTAGTTTTAATGCAGTTTCAATCAAATTCAGTGTGAGGTTATTTCACGAGCCTCACAAGCCACATAATGAATTAAAGTGACAAATGAATTGGGTTTAAAATGACAGCAGAAATGACTGATTATAAAAGTAAACTCTTCTGGAAACAGATTTTAAAATCAGAACTGAAATAAAATGATAAACCCGGAGCGTATCTGTTCCCTGAAGCTCTCTGTGAGGAACAGGGTCATGATCAGCAGCACTGAATCCTCTCATACTCTCACATTTATGTTTTGGGGTTTTTTTCTGGTGCACATGGCAACCTGGTGTGTTTAGTGCAGTCAGGATTAGTGGAGGTTGTAAGTGCTGGTGTGTGATTGAGTTTAAAACCTGACACTCACTCATCACCCAGCCAGTCCGCGAGCTTTAACATCCTCGCTGTGGATCTTCACAGCCGGCTTTGCCTTGCGAGCTCTTCTGAACAATCTATAACACTTTATAAAGGTCTGTAACAACCTACAAAAGTCTGTAACCATCTATGAGCATGCATAACCTGTATATAAATCTGTAAACAGTTCATAGTTACCTCTAACAGTCTAGGACACTGTCTCTGTACAGCAGACAAGAACTAAATCTGTAGAAGTCTCTATAAAACTCTGACAGCCTATAACAGGTTGTAATTGTCTACGACAATGTCTAACAGTCTGTAACTGCTTATAGCACTCTATAGCTAAATCTGTAGAAGTCTAGAAGTGTCTATAAAAGTCTGTAACAGTATGTAATTGTCTAGGGCTCTGTAACTGTCTGTAACATGCTGTAACAATCGAGATCAGTTTATAGTTCCAAAGGTAGTAGTGTCTATTACTGTCTATAACCGTCTATAACTGTTTATAACTGTCTATAGCTAAATCTGTAGTAGTCTGTAAGCATCTATATCAATCTGTATAACAGGCAACTGCATGCTATAAACATCTAATAGCTCATGTCTAAACCTGACCGACTCAGGAGTTCTTTACTCTCTCTCTCTCTCTCTCTCTCTCTCTGTTGTGGTGATGGTGTATAATTGTTGTTTAGTTTTCTCTTGCTTGCATGGAGAAGGTGGTTGTGCATTGGGATAAACACGGCAACACTTAACAAATTGCCCGCAAATAGCTGAGGTTTGAACAGCTGCTTCCACTCTGCTCAAAATCTCAGACTCTCACTGTCTCAATCTCTCTCACTGTCTCTCTTACTCTCACTGTCTCACTCTCTCTCACTCTCTCTTACTCTCACTGTCTCACTCTCTCTCACTGTCTCACTCTCTCTCACTTTCACTGTCTCATTCGCTCTTACTCTCTCTCTCACTCTCTCTTACTCTCACTGTCTCACTCTCTCTCACTCTCTCTTACTCTCACTGCCTCACTCTTTCTCACTCTCTCTTACTCTCACTGTCTCACTCTCTCTCTCACCGTCTCACTCTCTCTTACTCTCACTGTCTCACTCTCTCTCACTCTCTCTTACTCTCACTGCCTCACTCTTTCTAACTCTCTCTTACTCTCACTGTCTCTCTCTCTCTCACTGTCTCACGCTCTCTTACTCTCACTGTCTCACTCTCTCCCTCACTGTCTCTCCCTCCCTCACTGTCTCGCTCTCTCTCTCTCACTGTCTCTCTCTCTCTCACTGTCTCTCTCTCTTTACCAGGACATGGTTCTGGACCAGATCTCTCTCTGTTCTACCGAAGTCGCTGGCTCTGCCGATACACAGTGGCTTTGAGGAACAGCACAGGGTTGCCTGGTCTTTGTAAGAGAAGGAAGCGCTGAGTGTGTACAGGATGTTCAGAGAGAGCTGATAAACACGTTATAATCACAGCAACAGCTCAGGGACAGGAATCTGAGGCTACAGAGGGCACAGTCACAGATACGGGGGGAAAAGACCTGGTGATGTTTCATGTGAACGTTAGCGTAGTCCTGACTTAAACCCCTCTGTAGTGTGTTCAGTCATTAAACTCCTCCTCAGTCATCTGTTTCTATCAGAGGTAATGAAAAAGTATGGAAAAGTGGATTTATTAGAAATTCTCATCTCAGGTTCTTTCTGATTGGCTCCCAGAGGTAAAAAACCTTCAGAGCGGACAAAACCCGGGACTTATTACAATACAGTGTAGAGCAGTTCCATGTAGAAAACTTTTTTTTTTTTTTGAGAAAGCAGCACATTGAGTGATTTCCAGACAAACGTGAGAAAGAAGAAAGAGCAGGGGAGATAGTGGAGGGTGGAAGAAGCTCAGAAGTCGCTCCAAAACAGTAAAGTATCTGGAGACATGTAAGGATGGTGTTCTTTTGGCCAGCTGTTCCTGCAGTTTAACGGCTGCAGTTGAGGGATGCGACAGTGTGTCTTCTGTTTCGGTTTGAAGTCTCGCTCCACATGGTCTGGATTTGTGTTGGAACCGAACGGCCTTGTGTTTAGCTCCAGTTTGATGTCCTGCATTTTCAGCAGCAGAAAGTGAACCTGTGTGTGTGTGTGTGTGTGTGTACATGTACAATTCAGGAGCATTTGCATTAATTTTACTTTTGAATGCACTTTCTTACATCTGTGTATATTTTTTCCCCCCACAGTGTTCCCGGAATCTTCTGGAGGTGAAACCGTTGCACAATGCTTTCAGACAGGTTCCGGTTGGTCCGGATTCTCCTGGTTCTGGTTGTTCTGCCGGTTCTGAGTTCAGCCAACGATGCTGCCTCCGCCCCCCGGGTCTACCTCCCTTTTAAAGGTAAGAGATCGATGTTCTTCTTCGTTCTGTTGCTTCTGACTGATGACCCTCTGATGGTCCTGGTTTGTGTTGGATGAAAATAACTTCCTGGTAGACGTTTTATGGGGATCGTGACTTTGATTTTCTCCACGTCAGACACCGGCTTTATGAGGAATGTTTGGGAATACGGTGGACGACGTCATGCCAGTGAGAGTAAGCAGATACAAATGGCACAGTTTAACAACTTGGCACGCACTTTTCCCAGAGCAGCTGCTTCTACTTGCACGCTGTGTCAGAATAATTAAAAACACAAACGAAGGGAAACCACCAACATCATCTGAATCCAGTGCTGAGATAGAACAGAAAACCTTTCCACTGTTTTTACATGGATTCAGACTCAGATATTCTACTTTCTAATGATAAACTTAAACTAATCACGCAAATGTGCTTCTGTTTGTCGTTGTTGTCATTACGCCAGTTCAGCACCACACAAACATCCATAAACCCACTCGCTCTGAAACTCTCCTCTTGATTAGCCCAGGCCGCCTCTGGGGAACTGAAGGTATTTTCTCGGCTCTGAATTGTCTAGAGCAGTGAAGCAGATCACAGAGCTCTCGGTGAGTCCATGCTGGAGCTGATCAGGCCTGTGATCAGTCTGCTCCCCGCTCCTCGCTAGCCCTTCCTCACACTCCGGGTAATTGTGTGGGCCGGAGCACTTCATTATTACACTCCTCTCGTTTTTTTTTTCAACATTAATCAAGATGGATTTAACACGCCACTGAGTGCACACAGACACGTTCGTCTCGGGTTCCTCCTGCTGGATTTACTCCGCCCTTCTCTCTCTTGCTGATCGATACACACCCGAGTCTCTGCTCTCTGAAGCAGAGAACTGAAATTGGGACTGATCGAATAAGTGTCTCAGGGAATTCGGGGCTGATCCCAGAGCGGCTCGAGCAGGTCCGCCTTTGTGACTGCATTGATGTAGCATGGACGTAACCGCTTACTTTCACATACACAGTGTTTACTCAGTTTGAATGGATCCCCGGTGTGTCCTCCGGCTCTGTACGCTTCATTAGAGAGAGGAAAATGCAGCAATCACCCTCGGGCCTGAAAGAGTAGCTTGGTCCAAAATCGACTGGACTGCAGGACGTGTAACAAAGATGCTGTGTGATTCAGATTGCAGCATTTTTGGTTGCAGCCTTTCGGGTTGCAGTATTTCTGGTTGAAACGTTTTAGGTTTTATCATTTCAGGTTGCAGCGTTTTGGGTTTCATCGTTTTTGGGTTTCATCATTTCAGGTTGCAGCATTTCTGGTTGCAGTGTTTTGGGCTTCATCATTTCAGGTTGCAGCATTTTGGGTTTTGTATAATGATTTCTGGTGTGGTGATGTCCTGTCTGTTCCTGCATTAATATATCTGCGGGATTTGGCAATATTTGACGAAGAAGCGTATTTTCGCTGGTGTCAGATCTCTATCCAGACAGCACCTGCAGCTACTTACTGCCCCCCAAAACTACTTCAAAGCCAATTAATGCAGAATTAATCACAGAAGCTTACTGCCGTTCTGATGGGCTATAATTTGTGTCTAAGTGCAGTTTAATCACAGCTGCTTATTTTACTTACTAAAATGGTAGCGTCTTGGCAAAGCCTCTGAGGTCTGACTGATTAGCTGCACCTCTGTCTCTCTGGGTCTGTTTATGAGTCTCTCCTCCTGAAAGAGGGATGTTACGGTGATATCCTCGGTCATGTAATCGGAGGTGGGCCGGGCCGAGCGGACGAGGCCGCTTCTCAATTCGATTGGCTGGCTGTGTATGGAGGTTAAGGAGGCACGACCCCTTCGCGTGAGGGACACAGAGACGCCCCACTCTGAGAGTTAATCAGGAACACCTTAATTGTTCTTTGAGCTTTGTGACTTCCTTCCCCTCGCGTTGCAGCTCGTCAAAACCCTTCCCTGGGGTGGGACAGGGTGGGGGTGGGATGGTGGGGTAACTGAGGGGGGATTTGAAGGCCCTGAGCAGGAGACCTAAATCAAAGACAGCTGCAGAGCGTACCAGCTCTCATTTAGTCTGGAATGATGGATCAGATGTCAAATCTGTGCTGAAATCTAAAAAGATACAAACATATTCTAGCTTTCGAGCTATGAAATAACACAGTAGTTTTATTACGAGAGCTCCACTTTCTAAACCATCTCTACTAGAAAACTTTTCAGATAAAAATCATACATGTTCCCAGAAAGACACACTTTAGCTTCCAGTTTTTACTTTCAGGGTTTTAATAGATTTAATACATTAATGATGTAACACATAATTGCGTTAATCGATATTCAGAGTCGATATTCAATCAAGTGCTGTTACTGTATAAGCTGGTGGACCTTCAGTGTGTGTGTGTGTGTGTGTGAAAGCCATATTAATTAAAATGTGTAGTGATTTAAAGTGATCATTACATGCAGGATCTCACACACACACGATTATATCGGTCTGTTTTCTTTCTTGGTTTTTTTCCCTCTTGCTTTTATTTTGCATTGTTGATTATTGATGTAAACTATGTTCGGATTTAAGCTGGAAATTCATTCCTTGTATACTGTAAGAAAGATTCAGCGTAATGTCCTGAAATGTGTGAGTTCAAAGCTCAGAGTCAGCGTCCAGCATTTCCTTTAAGAGCTTTTCTAAATATCTGGAGGCTACGTAAAATCTGGGCTACGTAACAGATTTGTACAAATCAACAACCTTGTAACTGATCCGCAGTCAGTTTGTAGAGCAGATGTAAGGTGAGGAAGCGTGGAGAATCCATTACGGCTTTCAGAAGTGGATCAGGACCTACACATGTACACTCGCACAGCATACACACAGATACACTCGCACAGCGTACACACTCACGATCACACTGCGTACACACAGATACACTCGCACAGCGTACACACTCACGATCACACTGCGTACACACATACACTCGCACAGCGTACACACTCACGATCACACTGCGTACACACAGATACACTCGCACAGCGTACACACAGATACACTCGCACAGCGTACACACTCACGATCACACTGCGTACACACAGATACACTTGCACAGCGTACACACAGATACACTCGCACAGCGTACACACTCACGATCACACTGCGTACACACAGATACACTCGCACAGCGTACACACTCACAATCACACTGCGTACACACAGATACACTCGCACAGCATACACACAGATACACTCGCACAGTGTACACACAGATACACTCGCACAGCGTACACACTCACGATCACACTGCGTACACACAGATACACTCGCACAGCATACACACAGATACACTCGCACAGCGTACACACTCACAATCACACTGCGTACACACAGATACACTCGCACAGCATACACACAGATACACTCGCACAGTGTACACACAGATACACTCGCACAGCGTACACACTCACGATCACACTGCGTACACACATACACTCGCACAGCGTACACACTCACGATCACACTGCGTACACACAGATACACTCGCACAGCGTACACACTCACGATCACACTGCGTACACACATACACTCGCACAGCGTACACACAGATACACTCGCACAGCGTACACACTCACGATCACACTGCGTACACACAGATACACTTGCACAGCGTACACACAGATACACTCGCACAGCGTACACACTCACGATCACACTGCGTACACACAGATACACTCGCACAGCATACACACAGATACACTCGCACAGCGTACACACTCACGATCACACTGCGTACACACAGATACACTTGCACAGCGTACACACAGATACACTCGCACAGCGTACACACTCACAATCACACTGCGTACACACAGATACACTCGCACAGCATACACACAGATACACTCGCACAGTGTACACACAGATACACTCGCACAGCGTACACACAGATACACTCGCACAGCGTACACACTCACGATCACACTGCGTACACACAGATACACTCGCACAGCGTACACACAGATACACTCGCACAGCGTACACACTCACGATCACACTGCGTACACACAGATACACTCGCACAGCGTACACACAGATACACTCGCACAGCGTACACACTCACGATCACACTGCGTACACACAGATACACTCGCACAGCATACACACAGATACACTCGCACAGCGTACACACTCACGATCACACTGCGTACACACAGATACACTCGCACAGCATACACACAGATACACTCGCACAGCGTACACACTCACGATCACACTGCGTACACACAGATACACTCGCACAGCGTACACACAGATACACTCGCACAGCGTACACACTCACGATCACACTGCGTACACACAGATACACTCGCACAGCGTACACACAGATACACTCGCACAGCGTACACACTCATGATCACACTGCGTACACACAGATACACTCGCACAGCGTACACACTCACGATCACACTGTGTACACACAGATACACTCGCACAGCGTACACACTCACGATCACACTGCGTACACACAGATACACTCGCACAGCGTACACACTCACGATCACACTGCGTACACACATACACTCGCACAGCGTACACACTCACGATCACACTGCGTACACACAGATACACTCGCACAGCGTACACACTCATGATCACACTGCGTACACACAGATACACTCGCACAGCATACACACAGATACACTCGCACAGCGTACACACTCACGATCACACTGCGTACACACAGATACACTCGCACAGCGTACACACTCACGATCACACTGCGTACACACAGATACACTCGCACAGCATACACACAGATACACTCGCACAGCATACACACAGATACACTCGCACAGCGTACACACAGATACACTCGCACAGCGTACACACAGATACACTCGCACAGCGTACACACAGATACACTCGCACAGCGTACACACTCATGATCACACTGCGTACACACAGATACACTTGCACAGCATACACACAGATACACTCGCACAGCGTACACACAGATACACTCGCACAGTGTACACACTCACGATCACACTGCGTACACACAGATACACTCGCACAGCATACACACAGATACACTCGCACAGCGTACACACAGATACACTCGCACAGCGTACACACAGATACACTCGCACAGCGTACACACAGATACACTCGCACAGCGTACACACAGATACACTCGCACAGCGTACACACAGATACACTCGCACAGCGTACACACAGATACACTCGCACAGCATACACACAGATACACTCGCACAGTGTACACACTCACGATCACACTGCGTACACACAGATACACTCGCACAGTGTACACACAGATACACTCGCACAGTGTACACACAGATACACTCGCACAGCGTACACACAGATACACTCGCACAGCGTACACACAGATGCACTCGCACAGCGTACACACAGATACACTCGCACAGCGTACACACAGATACACTCGCACAGTGTACACACAGATACACTCGCACAGCGTACACACTCACGATCACACTGCGTACACACAGATACACTCGCACAGCGTACACACAGATACACTCGCACAGCGTACACACAGATACACTCGCACAGCGTACACACTCATGATCACACTGCGTACACACAGATACACTCGCACAGCATACACACAGATACACTCGCACAGCGTACACACAGATACACTCGCACAGCGTACACACTCACGATCACACAGCGTACACACAGATACACTCGCACAGCATACACACAGATACACTCGCACAGCGTACACACAGATACACTCGCACAGTGTACACACTCACGATCACACTGCGTACACACAGATACACTCGCACAGCGTACACACAGATACACTCGCACAGCGTACACACAGATACACTCGCACAGCGTACACACTCATGATCGCACAGCGTACACA
This sequence comes from Hemibagrus wyckioides, assembly GCF_019097595.1. Classification (NCBI taxonomy): domain Eukaryota; kingdom Metazoa; phylum Chordata; class Actinopteri; order Siluriformes; family Bagridae; genus Hemibagrus; species Hemibagrus wyckioides. The sequence continues at coordinate 19,369,930 of NC_080730.1, forward strand.
CAGATACACTCGCACAGCGTACACACTCACGATCACACTGCGTACACACAGATACACTCGCACAGCATACACACTCATGATCACACCGCGTACACACACATACACTCGCACAGCGTACACACTCAGGATCACACTGCGTACACACAGATACACTCGCACAGCGTACACACTCATGATCACATTGCGTACACACAGATACACTCGCACAGCGTACACACTCACAATCACACTGCGTACACACAGATACACTCGCACAGCATACACACTCATGATCACACCGCGTACACACACATACACTCGCACAGCGTACACACTCAGGATCACACTGCGTACACACAGATACACTCGCACAGCGTACACACTCAGGATCACACTGCGTACACACAGATACACTCGCACAGCGTACACACTCATGATCACACTGCGTACACACAGATACACTCGCACAGCGTACACACTCACAATCACACTGCGTACACACAGATACACACACGTACACACAGAGACACACACACTCACACAGCGTACACACAGACATACACTCACACAGCATACACACACATAAACTAGCACAGTGTATACAAGTATGTACACTCACTAACACAATTACACTCGCACAGCTAGCGGTGAGGCCAGTCTCCAGCTAGCCTCTGGGGGTCTCTGACCCTTTCCCCTCATGTTTAGACGGAGCTAATCATTAAATCCGGCTTCTTGCGCTGATCTGAGACTCACTTTGGGAGTGTTCTCTTGTAAAGCTTTAGGTTTTGATCCTGGATCTGTGTCAGAAGGAAGGAAGTAAGCGTGGAGGTTTACGGTTTGAACCTGGAGGGGAGCGGAGACTCACCGAGCACAAAGTCACATACGGTTAGGACACGACACATGTGAGCAGCGCGACCTCCGAGCTCCGGCTCTGTTCATAATGTTTAAATAAACTGAAAGTCAACCCGCTTCTTTATTCTCTTCAGACTATTAAACACATGGGGAGTCAAAAAATACCCACTGTTTACTCTTTACCCAAATGAAGTGCACTCTGGGAGTGAGAAAACATTTTCCTCTCAAATGTGTTGCATAAATCATGTAAAAGTCCCAAAGCCTGAATAGGTGAACCATTAAAAAATAAAAATAACAAAGTGAATTGTGTTGAATTAATGAAGAAAAGTATGAGAAGGTTTGACAGCTGATCATCAGCCTCACTCGGTTCTCAGGCTGCCTCAGGGGGGAAAAACCTTTCTGCAGTAACAATAGATTCCCCTCTGTCCTGCAGATTACAGCTTTTCATCCTGCGGCTTGTAATGCTGATTAAAACAGAAGGAGGTTGAAAGAAAAAGGAGTGTTTTATTGGATTGTTAGTCAACGCTAGAGCCTGTTTCCTAGGAGCAGCTCTGTGGCCATGTGTTTAATCTGCTGCAATCGTTCTCGCCGTGTTAATCCATGGTGATCATCTTAATCTGTTCAAAAGCCCAAAACCCCAGTTTGGAATTTTATGAGGGATAATAAAAAAAAGGTCAGGCTGATTTTCCGAGCAACACTGAAAGGGAATGTTTGACCTTCAGGATCCGAATGTGAAACTTTCAAAAATTGCAGATTTCAGATTATCAGCAGAGATATGCATGATTCCTGGAACCCTGGAGAAAGTAAAATTCCAATATCGAATAATCCAATCATTTTCCTGGCCTCATGTTAGCCAGAGCTCAATTTGAGGAAATCTTCCATCTCAAATCTTGGATGTTCTCCACCTTCACTAATCACGTCGAGTATAAGCATTGAGATGCCTTCAGGCTGTGATTAGCCGATTTGGTCTGATCGACCAGCTGACCCTTAATCTTAGCCTCGTCTTAAAAGTGTTCTGTATTAAAGTTATGCTAATTAGAGCTACGCTAACTACAGCCTGTTCTGAGAAAGGTGTGATGGTCCACTGAGCTCACCCTGAGGGTCTGAGGCTCTGGTTCGAGGGTTTGAGTGTGTGTGTGTGTGTACTTAATAAGTAAACAGATTCAGATCATTTAGCTCTGAACTTGTAATATGCTCCATTTTATCAGTCACTTCTGTTTGTTGTTTATTGTGTAATTAATGATATCACAGCAACAAAAACTAAGACAAAGCAATGTGCTGCAACAAACGCTAGTTAATGTAAAGGAAGTGAGTGATTTGAGCTGTCTAGGTGCTGGGTGATGAGACCGGAAAGCTGTAAAGATTAGAGATGGAGGGCTGGAGATGTGGATCAATAGCAACGTGGCATGAGGACATCACAGTGGCTAATACCAGGCTGTAGAGCTCTGTTCTGTCCTGCTACACAACATAAAATGAGGTGCAGTAGAAGAATTGTTTGTTTTTGTCCTTTATGAGCTGCAAACATATTCATTGAAAAGATCATCTGTGTCGTTTTTTAACACGTCACTGGTTCTCAGCCCTGATCTGTGAAAGAACAGTAACATGTGAATATAAGACGCTGAACACACTGAGCTCTGCCTCACGCCTGCTCCTTACGACCTCTTCACACTGCTGCTTGGTCTCCTAAAGGACCTCCTTCAAACCTGCAGAAGCTGAGAACAATCTGAAAGTGAGCTGCTCTTTAAATCATATTACAGAAGTGTAACACTGATTAAAAAGTCACTGCAGGCTGGTTAGTGATTAAGACATTAGCTGGCTCGTGATCCTGAGCTTAGGTTACTTGGATACCTGGTGTTTCCTCCAGTTCCTCCGGTTTCCTCCCACTTCCAAAACATCTTGGGAACTGGATCACTTACATTAAACTGCCTGTGGGTGTGAATGAGTGTGTGTGTGTATGTGTGTGTGATGGACTGGTTTCCCTGCCCAGTGTTCCTGGGATATATAGATCCCAGTGAAGATGAAAGAACTGGTTTTGACAAATCCTTAGGAGATGACTGAATGGATCCTCAGCCCTTTGAGCACAACTGATCCCTGATTCCATATTCCCACCCTGACAGTAGGGATGAATACTCAGCATTAGCACAAATTGGAAGCTGGATTTTTCCATGCAGGGGTCAGGAAGCCCCTCAAAGGGTTAAGAGTTAGTGCAGTGGACTGACAGAAACCTGGAAGAGGACCGGAGTGGCTGGTTTTGTATGCAAGGAGCTGACTGAATGGATTTGGAGAGAGATACAGACAGAGCCAGAGAAACTTGGATCCACTCTTTTACCTGTCTCACACTTGCTGTCCTACTGTACGTCTCAATATTACACTTACGGTCATGTTGAAGCCATTACGGGTCATCCAGCACAAAGAGTTCAGTGTGTGTCCTGAGCAGGAGGATACATTAACACACCGAGGGAGCAGATCAGTCTCCTGCTTGAATGACCCGGTTTGATGTGAGGCAGCGGCTCTGTCGGGGAACGGATCCCGTTACAGGGCTTCGGGGCCGCTGTGAAAGCGGCCAGTCTGAGCGCCTGTCCTCAGTTGGGACGGCCCATGGGTCTTCTCCGGCTAGGGGGAAATCCAAGGAGATATTTGGGCCATGATGATGCTAATGTGGCTGACTGTGGGTGGATGCTAATGTAGCAGGCCATGAAAGCACTCTCTACTCTCATTGTTAGCAGGTTTTGGCTCTTTGTGTCCCCGGAGCGCCGGGGTTCTGAGTAGGAAGCGTGGTATTGATATGCGATTAGTGGTTGCTCACAAATCTCCTTTCTGAGACCGAGCTCATCTGGTCAACTGGTTTCTCTTATCCCACAGCAACCTGCCAACTAATGATGATGATTAATTACAGAACAACACCTCACATTTTAATGGCACAGAATGCAGGAAACTAGTTATCTAGTTAACTAGTTATCCTGTTATCGCTGTTATAAAGTGTTGACACTGGAGACTCCTTCCCTGAATATGTCTCTGTATCAAGGACTACAGACTTTTTTGTGGTTAATTCATAATTTCTCACATATGTTGTGAAAGGGATAGGTTTGTAATACAAACTGCGAGCAAAAAAATTTATAGAGTAGGAAGTATGTGGGGTTGTGTGTGTGTGTGTGTGTGTGTGTGTGTGTGTGTGCGTGTGTGTGCATGTGTGTGTAGGATGTGGTTTTGGGGGAATGGATTATCCATGACTCAGTCTAGCTTCTGGTTTTCCTTTTTGCTAATAACCTACACACACTTTTATTCACTCAGCCAGTCATGAGGCATTTTGTTAGATGGCAGGATTCCAATTCTGACTAGTATAGAGGGTGTGTGTGTGTTTCGGATTAGGGTTTAGCACTAGCATGCCCCGCTCACCACCAGATTGGATGGAATGCCTCATTATCCCGTCAACATGTCTGACTCACCTCCAAACCCAAATCCACGTTGGAGCGAATGTTCCTCAGAACATGGACCTCAGATATGGGATATGATGAACATCTCCTTCCAGATTTATTCCTCTTTGCTGTTAGAACATTCCAATAGATGTTGGATTGTGGATGTGGGGATTAGTGATCTTTCAGCTGTTGGAACATTTGTGAGATCAGACTCTGATGTTGGGATGTTGAGGAGACTCCAGTTTCAGTTCATCCCAAAGGTGTTCAGTGGGGTTGAGTCCGAGTCAGGGCTCTGTGCAGGACACTCCAGTTCTTCCACTTTCTCCAACCTTTTTTCAACCTTCACTTAGAGATTGTAATGATGAGCAGAAGAACCCCAGTGGAACATGATGGAATGTGAAGTAAGTTCATCACTGAACAGAGGTTTGAGGAGCGAGAGCAGTGTCCTTATTCTGCAGTGCCTGAGACAAGAGTGCAGGTCTGAGGTTCACATGTGAGGATCACACACTGTCATGTGTTAAGTAGGTTCTCAGCGGGACACGGGCATTTTTCAGAAAGAGGAATCAGCGCCGCATTGAGTGAACGCATCCAAGCTTGAAGATCTTGATGGAGCTGAAGGCACTTGGGTGGCCTGTGTTTGTCATTGGTAAGTGTGTGTGTGTGTGTGTGTGTGTGTGTGTGTGTGGAGAACCAGATGGGGAGTTCTGTCAGGATTTATGAAGCGTTGTACATATCTGCATCCGGATGCTACAAGAAGGATGTTATGGTGAACACCTGGCTAAAATAAACTTCACTATCACATGCATTCTTTCCCTTTTCATTCCTTTCCTTTACCTTTATTTGTGACGTACTTTAGATGTTCCCAAGGCAGAAACTGGAGGTGTTTTGAGATGATTCTTCTAGAGTGGAGGTGCTTGAGATGATCCTGAACCACTGGAGGTGCTTGAGATGATCCTCTTCTACTGGAGGTGTTTGAGATTATCCTCTTCCACTGGAGGTGTTTGAGATGATCCTCCTCCACTGGAAGTGTTTGAGATGATCCTCTTTCACTGGAGATGTTTGAGATGATCCTCCTTCACTGGAGGTGTTTGAGATGAACCTCTTTCACTGGAGATGTTTGAGATGAACCTCTTTCACTGGAGATGTTTGAGATGATCCTCCTTCACTAGAGATGCTTGGGATGATCCCCCTTCACTGGAGGTGTTTGAGATGAACCTCTTTTTCAGGAGATGTTTGAGATGATCCTCCTTTTCCGGAGGTGATTGAGATGATCCTCCTCCACTGAATTTGTGTGAGATAATCTTTCTCCACCACCATCCCCCTTTTTCTCAACCTCTGGAGGAAAAGCAGCAGATCCGAACGCCTGGTCGGGATTCGGGTTCCACGGTCCATCAGGATCTGGTGGTGGTGAATGAGACGGAAATGGGTTCTCCCTGCAGGCGTCCATCACTTACAGATTTCACCCCGTGGAGCCACACTGGACCATCTGCTTTCTGCGTTAGAGCTCGCTGCTGAAGAACACCTCATTAATCACATGCATGGTGCTCGCGCTCTTCCTCCTTCTCTATTTCCCACTCTTCAGTGATTATTAAAACAAGAGGCATGCTTTAATATTCCTCTCCATGCCAATTCCCTGATTCCTTAGCTCATATTGGAGTCAGGTAGGGGGCGGGTCTTAAATTTTAAAGGCAGGGCTTAAATGCTGGAGGCAGATGGTTATATAGTTTAGGGAACATTGTGTAGGTTTCCTTCATCCTTCAGCTGTAATTTGCTTTGGATTAAAAGATGAAATCTAATGCAACGTCCTGCTGCTGCTGAATCAACAAGTGTGTAATGGGGGGGGGGATTCTCCTGTGGAGGTTCTTCATGGCGATTTGAGGATGAATTAATCACTGACCCCGACATTATTTCCATCTCTGTAAACATCCAGCGGCTCTGCTGCTCACGGGACTGTTGTTATAGCTGGGTGTTATTATGGGGATAAGTACACGTGAAAAGAACACGTTTTATGTTCTTGGTGAAAAAAATCCGTCATCTGAGATAATTAAGGTGCAATTTCCAGTTTTTAACAAAATGGCAGACATTTGTAAGGAAATGACACACTTTTGTGAGGGTCCAGGGAAAAGAGCTTTCAGATTTGAAGTTAATTCTGTATCTGAAGAATAATATCCGATCACGTCGGTGGTCTCCGGAGTGCCAAAGTCCTGAGAACGTCCACAAAATACGTGGGTGAAGATTTTCCCCCGAGGTTACAGAGAGGTCGTGACCTCTGAGGGAAGGGGTCAAGAGTGGGCACGCCTCTCCACCTACCGGGCATCACGTCCAATCAGGTGTCCATCATTCAGACTGGAATTTCACTGCGAGCTCGAACAGATGGAATTCGGTTCCTCTTGGGTTCCTCTGGAGTGTGTGTGTGTTTTGCGGCGAGTAATGCACTGCGTTTCAGGTCACTGCTTGGGGAAATCGTTGTTCCACACGATGTTTATCCGCTAGCATGTTAACAGTTTCCTGCATCACACCATTGCAGTGTGTTGCATCATGGACTCGGGGTGGATTTGGGGCAGGAAGTGTTTTTTTCCTCAATTGCTTCCAAAAAACGTCTGAAACGCTCCTACAGTTTGGAGAATTAATATTATTATTTTTCTCTATCATTATTATATTAATTACATTTTTGGCAATTTGCCAACAACTTGACAGTTCTAATAAATACAAAAATGACACCTGGTACTTTTTATCCGTTTATAGATACCTTAAGTGCTGGAATGTTTAATATAAACCGGCGCTAATGCTGAGTTCTAGAGACTGATTCGATCAACCAATCAGATTAGAGATTTCTGATCCCCGAACTGGTGTGTAGTTGTGAAACTAAGACTCTTTTTTTCCCTTGTCAATGGCATGGACATTCTATCTATTCTTTCTGTTCCTTTTCTCATCCCCTCTCATCTCATCCCTCCGGCTGTCTGCGTTTGAAGTGGTCAGTGGTCAGTGATGTGGAGAGCTGAAGGCGGAGTGTATGCTGGAGTGGAGCTGGACTCGGCTCCTCACTGCCTCTTTCATGCCTTTATTCAGCGCTGATGCTCATTCAGCTGTTAGTTGAGTGGGTGGTGATTGTTAAGGGGCTCTCACAGAGACCATGCCAGTCCTCCTGCCCACTCCTCACTCCCCTGCCTCGCCCCCCGCCTCCACCCCTCAGGGGGGTGGCCTCCTACTCCGTGCATCCTTTTAAGTGTGCTCTGAGGCGGGAGGAGGAAGAGCCAGAGCTCATACTGCTTTACTCTTTTGTTTTAGTTGACGACGTTGTTGTTGTTGGAGTTGGTGTCACTTGTGAAGAGAGTGTGTAGGTCGATTCTCATTCATTCATTCATTCATTCTCTCTCTCTCTCTCTCTCTCTCTCTCTCTCTCACAAACACTCTCTCACACACACACACACACACCAGCCTCCCATTCATTAAAGTTCATTCTCATTCCTCTGGGGGCGTTAAAGTTTTCTCATTCATTGAAGCTTCAGCATCCTGTAGAGCTCAGCAGGAGACACATCCTTGTATGTAAATAAACACACACACACACACACACACACACACACACACAGAGATATCACATAATACACATAAGGCACACCCACGCCCTCGGGTTAATTTCCATCTTCCATCCAGCAACACAACAACAACAAAGGACATCAGGTTTTTAGGATCCTGAAGAGAAATAGATAGAAATAAAAAGTTATGTTCATTTTGTTCAAATGAACCTTTGGCTCTGGTGTGTGAGTGTGTGTGTGTGTGTGAGAGAGAGGGAGAGAGAGAGGGAGAAGGTTATATGGGTTTACACCAGGTGTAATCGCTGAGTCAAATAAACTTTCATAAATACAACAGAAAACAACACGGTACTATAGTACACATAGGGGTGGGTGTGTGTGTGTGTAAAAGGAGTCTTCCTACTCATACCATCCCATATAGAAACACACACACACAAACACACAGAGTGGAGTTAATTACCTGGGTAGTGAATCGGTCCCCATAAAGCAGGTTGTGGTCTTATATATTTTACAAGACAGTTTGTGTTTGTTTAGGAATTACAGCATTGTATTTATTTGCATTTTAGGCCACCGTGTGATTTTAACACAAGCTTTTGAAATCTCCCAGCTCCTGAAACTGCAGCTCCCTCACAGGGATGTTTATCAAATCCATCGTTCAGCCTTTATTACTTTATACAGTGGAACCATTTCCTCATTTGAGACGCTTAAAACTGGCTGTCAGTCCTCGTGGAGATCCTGGCTGTGCCCCCGAGCACTTTGGCGCTGTGTTTGGAGTGGAGTCGGGGGATTGTGTAAGCGATGAAGTGATGCTGCTCCAAACACACTAAATTTTACAACGCAGTTGGCGCAGAGACAGAGAGAGAGAGTCATTTCAGTCAGTCATTGCTAATCAGGACTGAGCTGTGAGGTAATGTGTGTGTGTGTGTGTGAGAGAGTGTGAGCACTGTGTGGATTTGCGGTTTGAAGTTTCACTCGCCGCTCACAAAGCCCGCTCTTTAACGATGTAAGACAAACCGCACGTTTCACCAACGGCTGGCGCAGTCCGGCGTCGGTCTCAGCACTACATGTAAATCAGAGGAGAATCCTCCAGTGGACACCTGATACACATCACACAGAGTTCCTCAACAGTTCCTGCACTGCTTCAACACTTATTTCAGAGGTTCTATACTGCTGCATGGTTCCGTTGTCCCAGAGAAAAGGACTGCAGCGTGCTTCTTGCTAGAAGATTTAGCGTGAACTGTAGAGATGGAGAGAAGTTAGAGCAGTGGTGTGGGACGTGACGACAACATTACAGCAGCCATTAGAAGCTTTTTATTCATTCAAGAGCAAACATACTTTTTATCCATTTATTGTTACATTTAACGTACAACCTTGTGTTTACCTGCGATCTCGGCGTTAAACCTCGTCGCTAAGATCTTGAAATTGCTCAGTTCTTGAAATGGATTTGTTTGTAATAATTTTTTTCTGCCAAATGAGTATAAAATGAGTATAAAAATTCTAAAAACAGATCATCCCCAGAGTGCCATCTCCAGCCTGGTTTATTCTTCTGGGCTCAAAAATCCAGCACGGTTCTGAGTAACTGCAGTAACCGGTGGAATCTGGGCTCCATGATTTATGACATTTTATTAAAAATTCACTCACACGTTGGCCAAATCCAGCACCTCCCTTCCGCCTCGGCCACGTTTCCATCACCAGCGAGCGCTTGGAGTGTGTGAAAATGATCGAACCCACCAGGGGTCTGTGTAGATTATACGCTGAAATACTAAGGAGCTCTGTGATCGAGGTGGAGTATTTAAGCTGATGTTTTGTCCAGAAAATGTTTCATCTTCCTGTGAGAGTCGTACCTTCTCCTCACTGTGAGTGTGCAGAGGCATACACGTGACTCCAGTGTCTGATATTCCGCGTCTCAGTCTCCGGTCTCTGAAAGCCGAGCCATGTGTGAGCTCTGGGTGCGAATCTGGCGGCACAGCTGGATCTGCTCGAGCCAAACACTGCTGGATCTGCAGCACACTACAGCTTGTTTATTAGTCTGAGCTTATTATAACAAACAAATCTTGTACAGGATTTAGATAATTTCTCCAGGATTGTATAAAATATGAATATATCCATGACACAGTTAAAAATGGACTCCTGAATCACCAAAGGTGAGAAAAATGTAACTAAAAAAAGTATATGAAATATACCGGATGTGATTCCAAAATGACTTATTTTTAGAAGTTGTTTATATTTATTTATTTATTTATTTATTTATTTATTTATTTATTAAATATACATTTTCCTTATATCCCTTTCATCCTTTAAAAGTATTTTAAGATACATTTCCTGTTATACTGACATCACTATGACCCTGTGTGTGTGTGTGTGTGTGTGTGTGTGTGTGTGTGTGTGTGTGAGAGAGAGAGAGAGGGAGAGAGAGAGAGAGAGCTCATCTTACTCCAGGATAAAGTTCCTCACTAATCCTGCTTAATGAAACTCATTGCTCTGTAATCCACCAAACAATACACTGACAACTCAAATGCTACACACACACACACACACACACACACACACACAAAAACTGCCTTCCAATGTGTTCCTGCAGAGGTTTCTGTAGCTGTGTGTGTGTGTGTGTAGTTGTCCTATTTGCTCACACACTCGGGGTTAATCCGTCCTGTGACTACAGTCAGTGTGTTTTGGCAGCTTGTCTCCTGCTCCTCACCTGTGGCTCACCTCACACACTCGAGTCGTATCATCCATCTTGTTCTTCATCCTCTGAGCCTTGTTTTGCTGAAATGTTCATATTTTGAAGCGTGGAGGCGTCTAGAGTTTCACTGCTTCTGTGTGTGACTTCCACTGGAGCACAGTTTCACCTTTTATAGCTGTTCACCGCTCCTAAATCACTCGCCCTGTGTGTGTGTGTGTGTGTGTGTGTGTGAGCTTAATGTAGAAACACCACAGTGATTGACTGAGCACTGCATTAACCGCTACATTCATTTATTCAGCTTTTCTTTAGCGTCTGGTGTTATTTTCCTCCTGATCCAGGAGGCAGCTTGTGTTCCGTTTTTTCACGATTGCTGGAGCGGCTGAAGTGTTTTGGTTGAAACCTCGCCAGGACGTCACTCCCTGTACCTGTTGCTTATCTCTGTGCGGAAATTCTGCTTAGCACAAACACAACAAACAGACGTCCGCGGTGTGGCTCTCTGGCCCTTGCCCAGATCAGATTAGCATATTACCCTGTGATCACGCTGCAGTGCCCCGAAGCTTCTATTCCATCAAGATAAAGCGGTTAAATGTGGAAGTGGCGAGGACTGGCGTGTAAAGATCAGAGCAGATCTCACGCAGGTCGCTGAATCAGCCCTCAGAGGCTTCTCACGCTCAACAAGCCACAAACAGCGTTCTGTTTATTTTCTGCTCGGGAAATGCTTTACAGTTATATCCTGATAAGCGTGATATACAACTTCTCGAGACAGCGAGCATCCACCAGGGTGTAGAGACACTCCGAGAAACAAACATATATACATTTTAGTTTATGATGCATTTTAAAACCCTCGAGTGCAATGTAACCAGCGATTCGTATCTGTCGACCGAACCCACTGATGTACATTTACGGCATTTGGCAGACACTTTTATCCAGATCATTCTCTCATTTTATGAACAATTGAGCATTAAGGGCCTTGTTCAGGGGCCCAGAAGTGGCAGATTGGTGGTCCCGGGAATCAAACTCGCAACCTTCCGATCAGTAGTCTAATTATGGATAGCTCTCTAGGGTTATGTAGCTCATGTTTAGTTACTGAACTGAAGGTTTTTAGGTAACTACCCAGTTAACTAGCTAGCTCATTCATTAGCTAACTTCAGTAGTCTTGTGGAAATTGATTTAGACTGATGCATCAAATTAAAAGAGGGAACAATCGAAATTATGCAACAGTGATGGTAACGATCCAAATTGTCAGCCGGTTCTTATTAGAAAAGGATCGCATCATGTGGATGTTTGAGGTCCCTGATGCTGTGTGTTTATCAGACTGTCATAACAAACACTGACTTTATTTTGAGAATGCAAACTTTTGGCAAAATCTCCACAACCTTTGTGTGAATTTTGGTGAATTGTAATCAGTCGTGATTTATAACACTCCTCATTTTACATTCCTGAGATGTAAAAGTTGTGTGTGTAATCGTCTCGTAAACACCTTCTGGGTTTTTTTTGTGACGTTACAGATTCTCCTTCATTCCGAAGCTGCTTTATCTCGGGCGGTTTATTGGACTGACTGTATATCTATGTCCGTTTATGAGCCTCTCGGTATTTGGCCGCCTGAACAGGGCCAACAATAACACGGCATATTCATTGCTAACTCTCCGGCGTGGGGGCTTTGTGTGTGCTTGGCATCGGGTGAGAAGTCCATTAATCTCATCCGGCGAACAAGGGGACGCTCTCAATGGATGCTGTTCCGCCCATTTTATGCTTCATTCTCAAAACCTGGAAAGCCACAAAAGAGTGTGAGAAAGAAAGTGGTTCCTCTTAACTTGATCTTTCCGAAGCGTGACTGGAGACCCTGATAGAGAGATCTTGGCATGGGTTGGACCAGGGAAGAGGGAAGGAGTGTGTTTTTACCCACTGAGGAAACCGAATGGGGGATTGGAAGTGCTTGTGCTTCTTCACGTATAGTTTGTGCACTGTTTAATGATGTGCCCCAGAACCTCCAAATTCTTAGGGAGTCACGTGACAGAGTGGGTTTTGTCTGCTCTTGTTCTTACAGATGATGGTGTAGCCTGAAATACAGAAAGTACAAACAGCTGGAAAAAATAGAATCATGAATTGTTGGACAAAGTCGAAACTCAGGGAAACTCGACCGTCCATGTGGGTTTCCTCCTGGATCTCTGGTTGCCTCCCACCTCCTAAAAGCATTGGCAGTGTATTAACAAATTGTGTGTGTGTGGAACCCTGTGATGAGCTGGTGTCCATCCAGGGTTTATTCCTACCTCTTGCCCAGTATTCCCAGATAGATTCCGGACCCAACACAACCCCAAAGTTGTCACTGGAGACCAGTTACTTTTTCGCTACTGCATCTTAAATTTCTTTCAAATACGGTTTTAAGGTTGTTATTTTCATTTTTTGCTGCTTTTAAGGAGCTCTGCAGGAAAATGGTGTCTTATAAACTTCCGCCTTCTCTTCGCCCAGAGGGACTGACAGCAATGGTTCAGAGGTCAACCACAAGGTCACAGTTTAGGATGTCTCCTGTCAGTCACGCATGATTGGACGGCATACACGCCAATCATTATGCCAATAGAACGGGTTCTGATGGGTTCTCGAGACAGTGATTTATTAAGCGAGTCTGTTGCTGGAGTAGATTATCGTCTGATCTGATGCTTGTAAATCTGCAGGTCTATCTCTTCTGTGGTTTATCTATTACCTCCACTGTGTGAGAAAGGAACCTGAAGGTATGAGCACACCACTGTGACGTTCTTCAACCTGTGTGTGATTGAGAAGCTTTCACACTGGTTCCTTCAGCTCTTTGGGCTTGTTGATGTTGGAGAAGTTTTCTTTGGCACTTTGAGTCTCATACGTTGAAAGATGGAAAATTTGTAGGAAACGTGTGGATATGTTAAAAATTAGCAATCATTTGTAAGGAATTTGCAGCGTTAATGCGAGTCGAATCAGAACCAAACCACAGTGCGCTTTTCTTCCTGTTTGAACCTTATGGAAAGATCTTATATATGGAAAAAATATGACCTTGTGTCCAAGCCGAAGCGCGTGCAGGACGTGTGGTGTCATGTAAGGGTAGGACTTGCTCGTGGCCCAAAGCTCACCCCACGGCTCACAGGATTAATGTCAGCCTGAGCAGACAGCAGGGGAAAGAGTCTGATTCTATTAGAGGCTTTCTATGGCTCGGGAACACGGCGGGGGATTGAGGACCGAGGCAGAAAGGAAGTGGCCAGATCTCACCCTCAGGTTGAACATGCTGAGTTTGCTCAAATAACATCAGGGATTTGCTGAAAAAGCAAGCAAAGCTGTGGGGATTGTGAGAATAGAATATGGTGTGTGTGTGGTTATGGGTGTCGCAGTGCGGAGAAGCTCCACTGTGCTAGTCAGAAATACTATCAAGGGTTCCTCAAGGGTTCTTGAGACTGTTTCTAAAGCTGGGAGTACAAACTGAAGGACTACTTGAGCCTTTCTAAATGTCATTTGGAAAACGCTGAAAACATTTTGTAAAAGAGAAACCACCAGATGTGGGGTTCTATATAGAATCTTTAAGGTCCTTCTGAGGCCACAAAACTAATGACCCTTTAGGTCTTTGTCGAGCCTTTGCCTATAGGGTTCTATCTAGAGTTCACGCTAGGGGTACAAACTGAAGGGCTGCTTATTGCTTTTTTAAATATGTTTTTGGATTCTTTTATGAAAGACATCATCTGTTTTCTGGTTGTTTAAGTGCTTTTTCTAGGGTTTGACATTGGGTTGTTTAAGAAAGGAGTGTATGTTTACCGTGTTAATCTGTCCGTCTCCATACATCTGAAGATTAGCTTAGAGCTTCTAAAAGACAGCAGAATGGAACATACTCTGAGACATGGAAGAGGAGGATGAGATGTGGAATCTCCCTCTGGGAGAACCCTTAGACGTCCTACATAGAACTCAATAAAAAAAACAAATAAAAGGATCAGAAAGAAATGAATGGAAACTACAAGCCCTGAAACACCTAGAACCCTTGAAGGAATCTTTGGTTGTCAGAAACTTTGAGATGAGGTCAGAGTAAGCCATGATATAGTGGAGGTATGGTGGAGAGGCCGTGGACCCCTGTGTCAATGGTTAACCTAAAAAAAGGAACGGAGGGAAAAATTATGGAGCCATTCTAATCTGTACAGATGTTTAGGAAGATGAATGGAGCTCGTCTGATCTCACCTCTACCCTGCTCAAAGCCAGGCCACTGAACTCTTAAGTGCGTTTGGAAGTACACATAGGAAGAGGAGAAATACGGCCTGGCTGCTGTCCTAATATTCCACAGGGTTTTGCAGTTAATTCCCAGTGCAGTGCAAATGAAGCTCAGCGGAGTGAGGAGCTCCGGGCTGCGTCTCCTTGTTTAATAGATGTCTTGCATGTGTTTGATCTATAGAGAGTTGGGAAGCTTTGAATTATAGACGTCACGTTAAATAAAAATCTCTTTAAGCTCCAGCTTCATTCAAAATTACGTATTGTGATTTAAAGGAAACCCTGAATCCTAAATACAATACAAATTTTTTATATCAATTAGGACAAAGATGAAGCATCCAGGATTCCCAGGGAAAAGAGTGTTGGGATTTTCTAAAATACTGTTTATAAAAATGTAATTTAAAATAAATAAATCAATGAATAAAAAAGTAATGTTTTATGTGGCAAGGAACCCTCGCAAGAACACTGACAAAGTGTACACTTCATTAAATAAATATAGATTATTTTTAAGTTTCTTTAATATACTTCATATATTTAGAAATCTTGCTCTTGGACAGGGTGGTTCTCTTTGCTCCACTGTGCTCAGGAGAACAGGAGCTGGGAGTATTGTGTGTTTTGTGGTTGGACACATGGTTCTGGGGAAAGAAGTAGATTTCCAGCGATTTAGAGGTTTGTGTAGGCCACTGCGTTTGTGTGTTTCTAATCAATGCAGTGGATTTTTATTGCACAGCAATGACATTCTGTCCCGTTTTGCCCTGCGATCTCGGAATAGACTCCAGTGTGTTTTTTTTCTTTTTACTTCATTACTCTTGGAAATCAATACAGCCTTTGGAAAAACCTTTGTATCATCTCTGACCATGCCCTCACACAGCTTTACAGCGTGTCCAATGTGTCAGAGATCGATTTGTCCGCAGCTTCCATTCGTCTGCGTCTATGTTTGGCGTTTGTGCTGGACGCCTGGTGATAGCGTTTCAGAGAACTCTGGGTAACGTCCTGTTATCTGGGGCTTCAGTTTCAGTGATGGAGCCTCATTATCTGTCTCAGACGCTCTTGTTAAGTGGGTGAGACTGAAGAACGTGCATCTGTCTGCCTCTTGGGCGTCTAATCAGGCCGGACGATAAGCGTAGCAGCGATAACAGGGAAGATAACGCAACCATAGAGTTCTCTAAGTGGCTAAGAAGAGCGTCTTGTGGTGTCAGAGATGGAAAGAAGACCACCGGAGGTGTGGTGTCCCTTCATTTTCCTGAACTGTGAATGGAACAAATCAATTCGAAATCTAAAAAGCATTTTTAGTGATGCATTTACTGTTAAACATATTGTAGAAACAGCTTTTTAAACATACATTGTGACCTCCTTATGAACCCGGTGGTTGTGATTGTACCAGAGCGCGGTTGAACTAGCTGCTCGGCGCCAAACCATGGCTACGTTTAGGAGCGTGGCTTTTAGACATTTTAGCAGCAGTAGTGCCAAACGCTGAAAACAAAAAGAAACAAAACATGATTGATGAAATCCTTCATCACAATTTTTTTAAACAATGGTAAAATGTGGAAATGGAGAAGTTCCCTTGAATTCATGGCCAAACACCAGAGGCCAGCGAGGGTAAACCAGCTTTTCTCTCCAAACGTCGTTTGTCTTGCAGGAAATAAAAGTCCGGTGTGTTTGAGCTGGTGTTAAAACTGTTTCCACGCCAATGTTCAGGATGTGGGACTGGATTTTCCTGCCTGGACAGCAACACTATGCTATAACACTGAGCTATACGCTGAGCTACATCATCTCTGACTGGCTGTTGATCGTCATTAAAAATGACCCACTTAAGAGAATCACTTAAGATTGCTCGGTGGTTAGCGATCAATCTCCTGAGTGTGTTTATGGAGCACAAACAGAGAGGTAATGAGCTGAACGAGGCCAGCTGGGTGTTTTTTATTGAATCGGTGGTGATGAGGGCCGAGAGCCGCCTCACATCTCCCTGCTGAACAATCAGTCTAGCGGACGCGAGGGTTCATACAGCGAACATATCAAACAAAAAAAAAACAAAAAACAAAGGTAATTCTCCCCAGCAGGAGTTTGCAACACAAACAAGATGAAAAACAGTTCTTTTCCCGTTGCGTGAATCACCTGCACTCCGAACACCAAGCGCTGACGAATTGCACCAGCTTGAGGCTCTGTTGAGAGTTAAAACTCTCAGATCCTGTTTCTTACCACAACATAACTAATAACAGATTGAACCCACTAATCCTGACATGTGGGTGTGCCGAACTTGGAACATTTAATACCTTTAGGATTTTTTCTATATGGATTAATCTCGCTCTTCAGAAGTGAGACTCAAACCTGAGGCTTGAAAGCACCACGGCATGACCTCATCAAACACACGTGCACAAACACACGGCCTGCGGGTCGAGTGTTAATGGCATCCTGTGAAAAGACTGATTGCAGACCGACTACACTTGCCATCCTGACCTGGAGTTAACGCTTTAGTCTCCTGTAACCAGGTCTTTCATTTTTACAAGGCTGTAGTAATGGAGTGCATACAGCAAATGCTAATGTTCTCACATGATGCGGTTGGTTAATGATCTTTCAAGCACATTGTCACCCAGAGATAGCGATAGTGATAACTTTGGGTAAGCTGTAGCATACATGATATGTGACTTACACCTGCAAACTACTAAAGGATGCAGGATGGAAAAGATTAACAGATGCTTTGAGTGCAAGCTGCAGAACCAGAACTCCAGGGGGTGGAGCTAGGCCAGATCCAGTTCCTCCTATAAGCCCAGTCCTAACCCTATCCCAGGAGATGCTGTGGATCACTCTAAACACTGATGACCTGTTCCCAGCAAACTGTTCTTCTGGTTCAACTTCACCCTGGTAGGAGGAGCTAGATCATGTCTGGCTCCGCCCCTTTTTACTTTTGGTTCTGTAGCAAAGGGAATTACTTTTGCTTTGAGCCACTTTTATCTAGCTAATGCCTGCTTGCGACATAACAATGCAACAGTAATTCCTGTATCCTTTTGCTGACGCTCGGTTAATTTGCTTGACATTTCCCACACACTGAGAAGGAAACATTTGTCACGCTGGCGTCCGAAGTCTGTCCTAGAGACCTGCTGCTCTTCTGTCTGTCCCAGCTATTAGGGACACTCAGTCTGAGATCAGAAGCCAGAGATAGACAGGCTTTTGTTCACACATTCATGATTGTCCTCGTTCTCATTCTGCCGCTTGTCTTTGCTGTGGTTGTGATGGCAGGAGATTACAAAGCACAAACAGCGAGCAGCTCAATCGGCTCGGTGACCCGGGATTCCATCACGCTTATCTGCCCCTCCTCTTCTCTTCTCTTCTCTTCTCTTCTCTTCTCTTCTCTTCTCTTCTCTTCTCTTCTCTTCTCTTCTCTTCTCTTCGGTTTTTTAAAGGTCTCTACAGGGAATTATTTTTTCTTTTGAATTTGGATGGAAACTGACCCCAGGTGGGTGAGGGGGTGTCTTGTTTTCTCTCCACCTGTTGCTTGAGGGTGTCATGGAGTTCATTTCCTCGTTAAGATGTTTCAGGGAATAATGGGAAGCTCTTTAAAGCTAACACCCCTAAGAAGGATTAGAGATAAGACCTGCAGTGGATCATAGCTTCTGTCGCTTCTCATGTCTCTACTCCTGCTACAGGTCACGTTTTGTAAAGGTTAAGGGTC
Organism: Hemibagrus wyckioides; assembly: GCF_019097595.1. Taxonomy (NCBI): domain Eukaryota; kingdom Metazoa; phylum Chordata; class Actinopteri; order Siluriformes; family Bagridae; genus Hemibagrus; species Hemibagrus wyckioides. The sequence goes on from NC_080730.1 coordinate 19,388,275, forward strand.
GCAGTAGTTCTTGTGGCTTCTGGTGCTGTTGATCACTTTGCTGGCTTAAAAGGGTTCAGATCACTTGTCTGAAGTAGTGTGGGGTTTTGTAGTAAACCACCAGAAAACAGCTTGTATATACGGTCATGCCACTTTATACCATCATGGGCTTCAAAACTTGCGCAAAACATAAATTCCTTACAGTACAGCAGAATCCAGTGATTTCTACAAAACCCTGGTGCAGTTATCTATCAACCCAACCAAGCAGATGTTTGACCGATAAGACTGCATGAACAAAATACAGTCAACCCTGCTAACAAGTTCTAACCTTGAACCTAGCACATCTATGTTCAATCTTCCAGCACCTTGCTGCTTCTTTGACAGAACTCATCAGAGGTAATTTTCACAAACCAGACCTGACCTGTACTAGTTAACCCTTCAGGAAAGCCCTAGTAGATGAAGGGTTAACACCAGACACGCTTTTCTTTCCCATGGGACTGCAGTGGTGTTGACGAGAGGGTTCGTTTGTTAGCAGCTAATCACCTTCCTCACAGATGAGTGGCTCCTGAAAGCAACTCGGAAAAAATGATCGGATGGATAACCCTGTTGACATGAGTGTGGGGAAAAAAGTAATAACAAAAACCCAGTAATCTCACTTCCTTCCTGTTCACTCTGGGAAACTGGGTCAATCATTGGTTCTCGTTGGCTCCTCACCTGGCTCCTCCCTGAAAGGCATACAGTGCATTCATCCTTTGTTGATTTGAGAAAAAATCAAAAGAATTCTGGGGACACAAAGGCGCTCAAAGCCTGCCGCCCACGGGAATGAGAGAAAATGCTGATGCTGTGATTTCAGAGGAAAGAACTTGCTCAGGCACACAATGGCTACCAAACAGGAAGTGGCAGAACAGTCTTTAGCCCACTTCGGCCGTGTTGTGACCTACAGGGGTGCAGCAGTGATAACCCAGCATTCCTGAACCCTCGCTGGGGAGGACGCTGGGAGCTTTCTCTGGCTCCCGGGTCAGAGGAGGTCACCTTCCTGTTTCTTTTACGGCTGTAAATCAGTTCCTGGAGAAAATGATACTCTGAACATATGAAAAATGTCCACTGTTACTGTTTAACACACATACAGTGCTATGACGACGTAAATTAAGACATCTCTGTGCAAACATAATGGTGATTTCTCATATAGTGAAACTTGTGGATGCTACCGGACGTCCACCCAGGGGGTTGTTACAGGATGCAGTGAGGTGTTATAGATCAGGAGGGAGAAAAGGCTGACCTCTGAATGTTCACCTCCATGTCCCCAATAAAACACTAAACCTCCTCACCCACCATCCCCGTTCCAGTTTCCGACTCAGCTCTGCGTCGCAGCTCTCGCTTTCCTCTTGTCCTTGTCTTGTGTATTTGCAGAGGGCATTGTATGCTTGTTATCCGTGATGTATTGTCCTCATCCTGTCCAGCGGCGCTGCCGATTGCTTCCTGGGAATTTTTAAGGACACAGACTCGGGCGTCCTCTCTCTTGCTGTGAACTGACGTGTCCTCAGTCACACAATAACTTCGGTAGTTTCCTCTCTGCTGAAGAATAGAAGGAGAACTGATACCGATGAACCCCCAAAATAAAACCTGAACTTTTGTTTGGTTCTCACAGCTCTGGAGGAAATGTGTGGGATTGTGTAAAGCAAATGGACACAAACTGGGGATTAATGGAGACTTTGATAACAGGACTTGCTCAATATGTCAAAAGGATAATAATCTCTGGTCTTATTAATCAGCAGCTTTGTGATCATGTGTGAATCCTCCATGTTACCTCAGAAGCTCAGAGCTCAGATTTCTGACTTCTAAGCTCAAATTTCTTGATATCTATCAGACATGCCTCCTGTTTCCCTGACGCTTACAAACCGAGGCTCTGTGGCTGCTTATTACACACCGTTTGTGTGTTTGGGAGGAGGTCGACTGAGTAGGCGGTGTTTTTTAGGGCAGTGTTTGCTCTGTCTCCTGTTCGGAAAGAAGCAAAAGCTTTTTTTAGCTCGGAAGGCAGACAAAATATCACAAGCTGTGTCTGGGTTTTTAGGAATCAGGAATACGAAGCAGGACTACATGAAGAAAAGCCGCCAACTTGGACACAATGCGTCATGCGTGCGCTGACGGCGAAGGGTCAGAGGTCACTGGGTGAACGCAACAGCCACCCGGAGATGCAGATTAATCTGGGATTATCCCTCAGGGGTCAGGGGTCATCTGCCCCACGGGGGATGAGCGAGATCCTCGTGAGCGGAGGGTGCGCTGGGCAGAGAGAGCTGCAGAATCTCAATGAGAGAAAGTGATAAAGATGATGATGGAGAGAGAGGAAGAGGTGCGGGGAAGGACTTGTCATTCCTCTTGTCATACTTATAGATAATAATTACAGAATGCTGATTCTGGAGCTAATTAAGAGGAAATGTTGATTAGTTTTCTTTAACAACAGCTCTGACAGTAGGTTTATATAACTACACTCAATAATTATCGTTTCCATGGTAACAGCTCAGTCACAGGGTTTCCACTCAGGCCCAGGTTTTCTGTCACGTAGATATTTAGCGTTATGGAAGGACTCTCAGAATAAAGCTTTAGGTGTTCTGACATCTTCAGGACATAGGAGTCCACACCTTGAGGGTTCTCTTTAGCTGCATTAGCCTGGGCTATGTTGTACCACCTTGTTGTTGATTGTTTTCCTGTGTCAGCATACACCTGAGTTATTTATCCCTTACCTGTACACGTTCAACTGGAGTCAGAAGCCTCGCGGATGATGAGTGAATCTTTCTTCACAAGAACTTAGCAGAAAATGAACAACTTTAGAGTGTGTGTGTGTCCTGGGGCCCAGATGGTTGTGTTTGTGTGTGTGTGTGTGTGTGTGTGTGAGCCCTCGGGCTGGAAGGATGAGGGAGAGATGGGAGGCAGGAGGAGGGAAGCGATAATGAGGTGGCAAGCAGTGGAAAGCAGAGCTGACA
>NC_080730.1:19393734-19463734 GCF_019097595.1 Hemibagrus wyckioides
AGCAGGGCATGATGGGAAATATACACTCCCTCTGTGTTAGGTGAGGGGTCACTCATTTATTTTCACTCATTATCTTTGGGTGATTAGTGATGTGTCTGGGTGAGAGCTGCTGAGTGACGGCCAGGGCGTGTGTGTGTGTGTTTGAGGTCATAAAGTGTAAACTTTTTGTAAACTGTCTCTCTCTCTCTCTCTCTGTCTCTCTCTCTCTCTCTCTGTCTCTCTCTCTGTCTCTCTCTCTCTCTCTCTCTCTCTCTCTCTCTGCCCCCCCCGTAACAGATCTAAGGTCCACGAACACTGCGCATCATTTCTCCTTCCTGTTAAACACATCGGATTATCGCATCCTGCGCATGGACGAGGATCATGACCGCATGTATGTAGGGAGCAAAGACTTCATCCTGTCGCTGGACCTCCACGATATCAACCACCAACCACTCATTGTAAGTCTCGCTCACACACGCTGAAGGTAGACTTTATAAACAGGTTACTGTGCATTATAGACATTTTAGGAATGTATAACATGAGCTATCTCTCTCTCTCAGATCCACTGGCCTGTCTCCTCACCAAGGAAGATGGAGTGTGTGTTAAGCGGTAAAGACATCAATGTGAGTGTTTCTGAACCTCGGTATATTTAGTGTGTGTGTGTGTGTGTGTGTGTGTGCGCGTGTTTCATCTACACATAAGCTTTGTTGTTCCCATAACATTAGCATCAACTTAAGGCAGACTTTCTGCTCAGCGCCCCCTACTGGTGTTTAGTATAGTTTAGTTTTTGTCCCGTTAGTGTTGCTGTAGTTCAGGTACTTGACCTGAAGCCTTGATCTTATATAGATATTCACAGCTTTTGTGGTGCAACAAAAGAAAACACAAAGGAATGTAAAGATGTTGGAGGCAAACAGACGGATATGAAGTTCTGGTAAGGTGTGAATCGTCTTCAGGAGAGTTCAGTTTATTATCTTTATTTAGACGTTACCTGAACACTCTCTGGATCACTCGACTCATCACTACACACCAAACGCTGTGTGAGCTCCAGGGCTCTTCATCCAAAACCGTGATAGAACAATAAAAAAGATAATGAATCTGAGCAGCACCTGCTAGGAAGATCCGAAACCCTGGAGAGCTTGTTAATTTCTCGGGCAAGCGATCAGCTCTGCAGAAGATCTGCCGAGGATTCAGTGATCACTTATCCTGTTTGCTTTCATGATGGAAAATGAATTCAGGAAGTGAAATATTAGGTTGTTCTCTCAGCATGAATGTGTTCTTAATACAGTGTCAAAGTACAGACTCCTGTGAAGTGTATGGATACACACACACACACACACTATTGTACACACTTTGGTTTATTTTAAAATGTGTAAGCCATTGCCAGCTTTGTCACTTAAAGTGTGTGTGTGTGTGTGTGTGTGTGTGTGTTGTAGGGCGAGTGTGGTAACTTTGTGCGTCTGATCGAGCCGTGGAACAGGACTCACCTGTACGTGTGCGGGACCGGAGCCTACAACCCGGTGTGCACCTACATCAACCGCAGCCACAGAGCCATGGTAACCACACACCCTGTCCATCCCATAATATGCTCAAAACACTCTCTCTCTCTCTCTCTCTCTCTCTCTCTCTCTCTCTCTATCTATCTTTGTTTCTTTTTTTCAGTCTCTCTCCTTCATTCTCTCCTTTCCTCCTTTCTTGTTCTCTCTCCCTCTTCCTCCTTTCTCTCTCTTACTCTCTCGTTCTCTCCGCCCAGGTGATGGTGTGCTCTCACACACAGCTGCTGTCTCCGCTGTGTTCAGATTTTTTTGCTCCATCATTTTTTCATGCTATGTCGCTCCAGCGGTCCGACGCTTTCGCCCTAATCAGCAACTTGGGGCTTTTAAATACCGATTAATGCGAGACGCAGAGTCGCTTCTCTCACACGTGTGTAAAGACTGCTACATATTGCTGTTTTGTAGACTTATTCATGCATCACACACACACACACACACACACACACACCTGCACAAACATGGTCCTGCTACAATCCTGTGTATTGGAACCTTTTTTACAGACAAGACATTAAACAGGTTGAGCTGGATGTGTGTGTGTGTGTGTGTGTGTGTGGTGTGTGTGTGGTGTGTGTGTGTGTGGTGTGTGTGTCCTTGTGAAAGGAGCTAAAATCTGCTCCAATTAAATTTCTACTTTTTCAGACAGGAAGGATTTCTGTGAACCAGTTCGACCTGTCAAACAAAGACAAAACACACACACACACACAGTGGTGACAAGAAGTGGGCGATGTGTGATGTAACAACACTTTATGCAAATGAGGGGCAAAGCATATATTTGTTGTTGTTTTTTTTGTTTGTTTTTTTACTTCCATCAGATATTTATTCCTCTCTGATGAGAATAAATGAGTCTGTTTTGAATAATTAATGCCTAAACACATGAATAAGTATAAGTTTTGACCCCCTTTAACTTTTAACTGCATGAATTTCGACTCTTTAAAGTAATATTCTTGAAAAAATCTTCTGAGGGCAAAATTAATTTATGGATTTCACACCAATTGGGATGAATACTTATGTAATGTCAAATTATTGAATACATTATGGACTATATAGAAGTTGATTGGTAATATAAATATATTAATATATTACCCGTCAGTTTTGATTGAGCTCCACATGGCCACATGCAGTATATTTGAGGCTAGTAGCAACCAAACTTTTTGACAAGAGGCGAAGAATCGATGTCATAAGACACCTCATTGAATTAACTGTAACTTTATTTCAGCTGATGAAATAAAAGCAGTGTTGGTGTAATTGGTCAGAGCGAGAGCGCTGGAGCAGAGCAAAACTGCCCATAGCACTCACGCTGACTCACACCGCCAGCTCCGGAAACACACATCAGCCCAGATGTGTGGACTTACAGTGTGTCATACTGAAACCGTCCACACTGCAGGAACTTATGATAACACCACTGCTGTTTTCACCATCTGGTCAAACACATGACACCACACACACACACAAGTTCAGACGTCAAACAACCCTTCACATACATTCACCCTCTCACTTTTGTGCCTTGAGGCTCAAAATTTATTTTACTCTCAGTGGGCGTGGCCAAGTGCCATAGGATCTTTTACACAAGGACGTGGGCAGAGATTTCCTGTGAATGAGATCCTTTCTACAGAGTACTGGGTGGGGACTTTTCTCCACAGGTGGGTGGGTGTGTTTTTTTCTATGAACGTGGTCCTTTCTGTAGGTGGGTGGTCGGGGTCTTCTTTTACAGATAGGTTGGGTTTTGTTTTTTTTGCGTCTTATTACTACAATTGAACAGAATCTTTACTGCAGGTCTGTGGGTGTGGTCTTTTCCATTAACAGAATATTTACTGCAGGTGTGTGGGTGTGGTCATTTCCAATTACGGAATCTTTACTACAGGTGGAAGTGGGCAGAGGTTTATTGTTATGGCTGAGCTTCCTCTCAATCTGGCTTTGATTCCTTTTTGATTGATTTCCTTGGCCCCTCCCTCTAAAATATTGTTGTGATTTTAGCAACATATCATTATTGGATAAGTGTAGCACCATTTCTCCGAGCAAAAACACAACTATAATATAAGCAGCCTTTACCATAAGATGTAGTACATCATCTGTATGTGTTACTGTGTTTTAGATGCCCCTGCACCTTCAGATGCCCCAGGCCAGGGGGAGGTCAAGTCGGGCAGCCGAGCTTGAGACTGTAACTGATGAGATGGGACTACAGGTATGTAGATTGTGGATCATGTATTAACTCCACCCCCTGGAGTTTGTCTTGTTAGGGACTTTCTTGACTAATGTTTCTCCATCAAGCTTGTTTCTCACGGTTCCTTTCACTGTCTGGAATCTCACTATCGTTGGCAAGGTAAGCATGTCTTGCACCTCTGTCATGTCTTGCAACTTGGTATCTTGACATTGCCCCCAGAGTTATGTTCGGTTTCCTGTCTAAGTCTGGTGTATCCTTGGCAAATGGTGGTTTCAGGATCTGACTGAGATTGTTAGATCATGTCCAGTCAAGACCAATAATCTGATTAGTGTCTATTAGCTAAACCTTCTCTGAGGATTCTCTGAGCAGCTCCGCCAACATGGGGGTAGAACTGGGAAAGTTGTTCAAGTCCTTGGCCAGAAGTGTGCCCAAAGGATCCAGTGTCATGTGGGATAAGTTAATTTGATCAAAATATGTTGGTGAAAACTGTGTTCTTTCCCACACCAAGGTATTATGTATTATATAGACATCAAGCCTGAGGTCCAATTACGTCCCACTCCACTCAAGCCAGAGGAATTTCTAAGTGAAATCTCACACACATACACAGACACACTGTTTTTTGTTGAGGCAGAGCAATCAAGATGCGTCTTAGCTTTGTTATGTTGTAGTAAAGATTGTGAGTAGTGGTTATTGCTCAACAGCGTTAAGTACCGCTTAAATACTTGAGCCTTGCTACAGTTCACATCTCGGTGTGAAACGTCTAACCTTTCCCTGGTGTCCATTTTCTCTCATCACATGGCTGGCTTGGCTAGTGACCTTTGCCTGTGGATTAAACCAAACTGGTTTCAATGAAACTCCCTTAGTTTCAGTGGGTACTTGATACTAAAATCACAAGTAAAATGCAACTAAAAGGCTTACCATCTGGAACGGTTTGGCCTTTTGCTCCACTTCCCACGAAGTTCATAAGGGTATACAGTTCCTGACATTCTTGCCGGACAACTGGTAATCTTTGTAATTCTTAGCATAGAACAGCAAGTCCAGCTGTCAATCAGAGCATTGAAAATGGAGTGATGCAGCGGATGCTTGAAGAACACAGCTAGTAATTTGATGGTCAAATGTATCACTAATGCTACATCCGGGATTTGCAGAATGCTATCCTTAGGAAAAAAGCAGTAATGGAATGATTTATTTGTGTTTAGCCAGTGTTTAGTACCCCAGGGCATTACTCAAGAACCCGATGGCTTGGCCTTGTTGAGAAGCCCAAGAACTTTTCAGTAAAAAGATTCAGATTCCAGAACCTTTTCTGAACCACCAGGATGATACAATGTCAAAATGAGACTGTTCACCTTAAGTTACCTTCTAAACCCCAGAGAGAGGCTTGTACTGTATTGCCCTGGTTTGTGTCTGACAAGAGAAACGCCCGGAATAAAAGCATCAGATTCCCTATTCCAGATCTGAGGATCATCAGAGCCTGACGCGTCCTCTGGGGAGCTGGCAGGGTTCTGTGTTGCATCTATGAGACAGAATTTTAATCCTAGCTAAAGGATATCCTGTACATAGCATCTGGACATTCTGGCAGGCTTCAGTATTGAGTGATTGTTTTTAGCAACGTCTCCCACTCCGAGACTGGCAAGAAGTTTAGAGAAGGAGGACAGAGAGAGAAAAGGAAAAGGTATTCTGGTTGAGGTTTCGAAGCATGTTGGTACAGGCTTATAGCAAACCCTAGACCACATGTCCAAAAAGCTGTCAGACACATCACTCTGTAAGATGCCTCGAGCACACTAGGATTGGACAGCATCCACTCCGTGTTTCACTGCGGTGGGTTATGTAGCTGCCGCTCTAGACTGGAACACCCATGGATGGCTGGTGTTGAGATGTTGAGCAATTACCGGTTACAGAATAACGTTTTACTTCTTGAAATTAATTTGACATAAGCTTTATATAACTTTACACAAGGGCTTTTAAAGGTTCTGGGAACCTCTTTAGCTTGCACAGTAACAGAGCTTCCTATGTCCCAACAATTAAGCTTTTCCTGAGTTGGATCGGGTTTGATGGGACCAAGAAAACCTTGGAATTGTATCTTCCCTATTATTTTGAGTTGAGAAACATTTACCCCATAACCCGGACCCTATAACCCAAAATCAATTCCTGGCAAGCTGAGGAACCACTATTACCCCATCATTCATAGACCCAAATCCTATCAAGCTAAAGAAGCACATCATTTCTTCTGGTCTAGGTTTAATCTGTCTGAAGCACCAGATTCTAGACCTTAAAGATGTAAATATGCATGTTCCTTCTGTCTACATGATCTAGTTTGACACCACAGCTGGATTCAAGACTATTGACATTCTCAATGTGCTAATTTTGTGGCAGGAGTACATCTTCCGCTTGGAGCCAGGCAATGAAGATTCTGGGAAAGGAAAGTGTCCATATGACCCAAAGCTGAACAGTGTCTCTGCTTTGATCAGTGAGTATCATCAAAGGTCTATCCCATCCTCCATTTTAAGTCTATTAAGTACATTCTTCTGTCATTTTCCCTATGGTTTTCTGCTAACAAGATGATAAAAACAACTGTCCTTCTCCTCTCCTAATGGAGCTCATTTCTAAAGTTTCTCTGGATCAATCGTGCGCTGTGTTTTATGTTTTATTGCCGATCTGTGGCGGGGGAATGCTGGATGGTGATTTTCCCAGTGCATCGTCCACTTCTGTTTTTCTCATGAGACCTAACGTTCTTTTGCCAACATGAAGCTGGAGATGGAGAAAAAAAAAAACAAGACTCATTTGTTTCCATTTGCTGTACATTTTATCGTAATGATCCATTTTGTGGTGTCTCAGTGACTCATAATTGGAAATTTAGATGTTAAAAAGGCAGAGTATTAAAAACAGACCAGCCACTGGAGAAGATTAAATCCTTTATAAGCCTAGTAACGGTGCGCTTGAGACTTCTTGAGGACATGAGATGAGTCATGTCCATTCTCACTGTAATGCAGGACAGTCGATCAATGAGGTTGCTAGTTTAATTAAATGTGTGCAAATATGGAGTGTTTTGTTTTCAGCTAATTCTTCAACCACAGTAGAGATCGAGTCCATTGCAGTGGATCTCTACGCCCGGACTTCTGGATTTTATTTTTAATCAGGATGTGAAGTGTTAAACAACTCCAGGGTCAAGCAGACAGTGAATGTGGGGCACATATGCAACATGTGTTACTTTCATTTTATTTTACAGGACAAGATGCTAAGTGAGGTGTAAATATCATGCCGAGAGCTTCCACATTAACACTCTCTTATTGGAACGGCAAACTTCACGCCGGGAAGCAAAGCATCAGGGATCAAACCCCTGTTAGTCTGAAAGCTAAAATGATCGGATGTCTTTGAGCATCTTTAACACAAGGTTCTTTCTTTACTTAGATTGGATTAGTCATTAGTGGCGCTACACTAGAGCAGCTACTACCAATAATTGAAAGTTAACAAAATGGACCTAATTACTCAAATGTTGAACATAGTAATTAATCATGAGTCCAGCCTAAATGGTACAAGAAGATTTTTGCAAAACCATAAAAAAAAACCCAGGCAAACCCCAAAAAGTTAGTTTAACAGTAATACATTATGGCTTGTGGTAGGGTTGTTTGTCTCTCCGATGCCTACAGTTTTTTATCCATTCACATTCAACAGCTTTACTACATTATAGGAATGGTGGAGCCGTTGCCAAAGAGATGACATGACGGACAAATGTGTTCGCACACTTCCTTAAAACATACCGTCTGAATTAACCCTCTTTCACCCCGTCTGCCCTGACACAAGTGTGCATCTGTCAGGGGGTAGCTCATGTTTGGCGTTCCACTGAGATAACGTTAATCATTAGAGCTTTAGTAGGCAGCTTCTTGGCCATGTCTTAAACCACGAGCCCCCAAAAAAACCTGCCAGCTACAGACAGGGACACTTGCTCTTCTCAAATATCATGTGCAGAACCCACACACTTGCATCCACTGCAGCTTGCATGCATAAGCGCGCACATGCACATGCATCCATAAGTAGTTATGTATGTTGGTTAATAAAATAGAAAATCTCATGATGATACAGAGTTATTCTCCTTGGCTTAGGTGCTCGAAAGTTGATGGAAGGTTGTCACTGTGCATTCCTAGTCAGAAGGTCAGACAAGGGAAGACGACCCCTCAGGGCTCCCTGCCAGAGGGTGTGGTTGGCATCGTATCACAAAGACAGTGAGCATGACTAAACCTATCAACTTTTCCTCCCTCTCTCTGTCTCTCTCTCTCTCTCCCTCTCTCAGACGGAGAGCTGTATGCAGGCGTGTACATCGACTTCATGGGAACAGACTCGGCTATTTTCCGAACACTGGGGAAAAACACAGCCATGCGCACGGACCAGTATAACTCCAGATGGCTGAATGGTACAGTTATTATGCCAGTTCAGCACTACCAGTATATTTGATTTTCTTTCCATGATTTAGTTTGAATGAAGGTTCCATCTGACACCCTGTACAAGGTTTTTTTGGGGGGGATTTGCTTTTCAGAAAAAACTCCATATAGAATTCTTTCACTAGAACTCTTAACCAACCAAGAAGCCCTTGAGAGTACAAAGCAGTGCACTAATCATCTTCACTCTGTCTTGGCTAGACCCCTCGTTTGTGCACGTGCACCTCATCCCAGACAGTGCGGAGAAAAACGACGACAAGCTCTACTTCTTCTTTCGAGAGAAGTCTTTGGAGATGGGCCAGAGTCCTAAATCAGAGTCGCGCATCGGACGCATCTGCCTGGTGAGTCAGACCTCATTGGAAATACTAGAGTGCTTCATGCTCCCTAAAGAACAAATGCCCTTATAGAGTGAGTACAGACCTTTTACGGATGAAAAGAAAAAACTACCCAACAGTGTGGTAGTGAGGTGTTGCGCCAATGTGACCCACCAAAAAAAGCTTTGAATCTCTGTGTTATACATTCCACATGTCTCTGGAACTGTTCTGGAGCAATGATCTCTCAAAAGATGTTCCATTAGCTCAATTTATTCCATCCAAAATCCCCCACAGGTGTCTGAGTTTGTGATCTGGTGATGATGGCTGTAGTTTGTGACTTGGATCATTTTAATTTTATCAGTAAGCCATCATTCACTCCGTCTGAGGTTGGGGTTGTTCTGGAAGATGCCACACCCATCAGCATTGGTAGGCCTAAAGTCAGTAGATCTTTGTTTTGAGGCCCCAAACCACAGCAGAGACTCTGGACCACTTCTGTTTTTTCCTTTAATTTGTCACCGGTGTGTAGATTACAGATCATGCTGAAACGCTAATTATCAGTAATGACCTATGAGACCTGATTATCAAGCCAGGTCTGTTCACATATGATGCAGCACTATAACCAAACATACAGAACTGGAGTTTTGGAAATCGTGGTGTTTGGGTAGAAAGGATACATTACCCTTCAAGGCTGGTTTAAGGTGGTTTTAAGGTGGTCTGGGGCATCAACTGTCTACTGTGTTATGAAAAATGTTATATTACAGTTTATATTAATTTGGCGTTAACACAAAACTATTAGATTATTATATCTAGTAATCAGGCAAAAAAAAAACAATAAAAAATACTGAAGCATGTTAAATCTTGTTGTGTAAGACCTTCTTGATAAAGATGGACATAGGGAGAGATATTAACCAGGCTTGACTGATTATCATTACAACTTTAGCAAAGGAATCAGCTAAAGAAACCACAGAAGAGAAACACTTCACCATCCCACAGAAACAGGACTCCGAAGCATTTGCAAAGCCTGATTTATGAAAAGAACAACAACCCGAACATTTTCGAAGCATCTTTTACACCCTAGTGAATTTGTAGTGAGTGAAACTCTGGAGTCTTTGTTGCTGTCTTGCCACCAGACTGCCAGAATCCTCAGATATCTCACCCCCCTTTAGAGACAGCGCTCCTGTCTGTCTCTCCTAACCCTCACCTCATGACCCTTCCACCTCTCAGGTTAGTCATCCTAACCCTGTCTCGGAGTGCAGAGACATGAATAAGGGCACGTCAGCTTGCAGATAGAGGAGCTTTAATTTCGCGGCACTCCAGCAGGTAATCCCAACCGTGAAGCCGCACCACAGCGTCTTAATCACACCGCAGCATGCTGGGTAATCGAGCGGAACAGTTCAAACAAGTGCAGCAAGGCAGCAGCAGCAGCGAGCGGCGCTTTTATTCGCAGTCAGACACTTGTGTTTATCTTTGGGATCAGAGTTTGTGTGTGTGTTTGTGTGTGTTAATGCATTTGTGAGTATGCATGCACGGCCTTGGATTTGCCAGCATTCTGAATTTTGTTTATGAGCGAAGGTCAGGCGCTGACCCTCTCTCTCTCTCACACTCACACACACATATACACACACACACAGTCTTTCACTCTCTGCTTTATTATCACTCCCCAGAGACTCTCTCCATCTACAGCTGCTTTCCTCTGCTTCCAGTCTGGTCTCGGTGGTGTTCCTGTTCACAAAGATCTTCAGTCTGAAGTTCTCCAAGTAATGTTTAGCTTAAAACAAAAGCATTTCACCTGGAAGCAGAAGATAGATTTCTGTAAGGAGACATGACGTTAAGGTTTATTGGACTTGAAGGACTCTGTAATGGTAGCACATTGAAACAGTCAGTGAGTTTTTGTGGGTTTTGAGATCTTTGTGCTTTTGTTGATTTTGTGACAAGCTGCATTTTATTTATAGATATATATATATGTGTGTGTGTGTATCAACTTAAAATGATAGAGTAATAAGCGACTGCTGTTTAGAGCTGCAGCAGCATAAGTCTTAGCCGTAACTACGAATGAATACAAAGCATACAGGCTTTAGTGATATAGCGACACTGATGGCCCTACATTAACATGACGCATAAACATCCTTAAACCTCTTTAACGTCACGTGATGGATGCGATTTCGTGCTCTGTGTGAAATATGCATGCGTCCAGCTGTTAGCGTGATATACACATGCAGAGGAAGAGCGTGGAGTTATGGTGTGTGACCCAGATGTCGCTCTCGCACTCCATCAGAGCTTAAGGCAACATGCTTGTGGAGGAGGACGAGTGAAAGGGTTATACAGGAGACTCTTTCTTTCTTTCTTTCTTTCTTTCTTTCTTTCTTTCTTTCTTTCTTTCTTTCTTTCTTTCTTTCTTTCTGTCTGTCTGTCTGTCTGTCTGTCTGTCTGTCTGTCTGTCTGTCTGTCTGTCTGTCTGTCTGTCTGTCTGTCTCTATCTGTATACATCTCTCTCTCTCTCTCTCTCTCTCTCTGATATTTGGCTGACTCTGGAAGCAGATGGGAGGTTTTTGCAGTAAAAGTGGACAGAGTGTTTATGGCCTTACCAGAGCCCCCTTTTCCCTTCTTCCCTTTCTCTCAGGACACGAGGCAGTGTTTGTGGTTGGCGTGTAAACCCGTGATGTATACAACACACCAACCTGTGTTTACATTCAGAGGAGATTGCTGTTGAATGCCTAAATTGATCTTGTGTGTGTGTGTGTGTGTGTTCTCAGAACGATGATGGTGGTCACTGCTGCCTGGTGAACAAGTGGAGCACGTTCCTCAAAGCTCGCCTCATCTGCTCTGTCCCAGGGGCCGACGGGATCGAGACGCACTTCGATGAACTCAGTGAGCCTCATTTCTTTTTGTCTTTCTTTTGCTGTTGATGTCTTTAGGAATTTTCAAAGTGCATTCAAAGAAATCATGAAGAAAGCATGACTTTTTTAACACTCGTAACAAATTATTTAATAGGAAGTGACATATAGAAAACAGGATTGGTAACAGACCTTTAGAGAGCCACATTAGGTAACGACAGAAGGGAAGCAGATCCAATAAGTGCATTGAGGAAGTAGGCATTGGAATTGAGGTCAGATAAGGGCATGATGGAAACAGATTAAGTAACGGCACGAAGGAGGCGGATCAGGTAAGGCCATGGAGGAAGCAGATCAGGTATGGACATGAAGGAAGCATATAAGGTAAGGACATGGAAGAAGCAGATCAGGTGTAGGCTTAAAGGAAACAGAGTAGGTAAGGGTACAAAGGAAGCAGGTCAGATAAGGACGTGAAGGAAACTGATCAGGTAAGGGCATAAGCATGGACATGGTTATAGGTAAGGACATGGACAAGGTAAGGTCTTGAAGAAAACAATTGAGAATGAAGGAAGCAGACAGAGTTATGGTAGATAATGGTTGTGGAGGATTTGGGTGAAGTTCAGGTAATGACATGTGGTACACAGATCAGGTATCAGAAATGGTAAAGACAATACAGTTAAGGACAGAGGCAATGCAGATCAGGAAATTCCGAACATTCCCAATCTGCTTTACTTCCTTTTATAGTCTAGCTCAAGCTCCTTCTCAATTTTTTTGGCAGTCTCTCTCTGTCTCTCTGCGTGTGTGTGTGTCAGTCCCTCTGTTTTTATTTCCTTACACAATCTATTAAAGCGTAGTGCACTTTCTCGGTACAGCTTTGGCCTTTAGAGGTGATTAGCTTTTCCACTCGGAGCTTATAAACCAGTTCCACTAGTTGTTAGCAGGAGCTCTGGCATGCAGGGGATTTAGGTGTGTGTTGTACGCTGCTGTTTTAATAAGCCCATAAAGCTGTAGTGCAGTACGACATCTACTAATGAATAGCCTCATGCTGGCCATCCAGACAAAAGACTGTGTGTGTGTGTGTGTGTTGGTGAGATGCTTGTTAGATGCTTGTTAGTGCTGTGTGACAGCTCAGGTAACTCCAGATCTAAAGATTTCTCACACACACACACACACAGCGAAGAAGAGAACAGACCAGTCATTATTATAGACATTCGGGGTGCGGTGGAGAAGAAAAGAACAAGAGAGGAAAGAGATCGAAACCTTGGCAGGATCCAGCACTGGGAATTGTGGGGTAATTCCTATCAGCTTGTCTACAAATTTGAGCTTATATTGTGTGCGATCACTGAGTGAATGCATTTAGGGGAAAAGATACAGATTAAGCATTAATCATCACACAAGATGACGCTCTCACACACCCGGCGAGATGTTTTCCTTTAATTCAAGCATCGGTGTAAAGAGGAGTGTGTGCTCTGTGTGATGGAACGTGTCCTGCAGCTGCTCTCCCCCGTGTGTGTGTGTGTGTGTGTGCCCCACTGGGTAGGAACGTTAAGAGATTCTGGGAGTTTTCACAGGTGGAGAGTGTTAAAGCCCTGGCAGGTTCATCCCCGATGAGCGAGCACTGGCTGG
Organism: Hemibagrus wyckioides; assembly: GCF_019097595.1. Classification (NCBI taxonomy): domain Eukaryota; kingdom Metazoa; phylum Chordata; class Actinopteri; order Siluriformes; family Bagridae; genus Hemibagrus; species Hemibagrus wyckioides. Next base: position 19,406,629 of record NC_080730.1, read on the forward strand.
AGTAAACTCGGCCCCGTCTCATTTCACAACACGCTGAATGCATTGCAGCGCCGACTTAAGGGGGTCAACGTCATAAAGCATGAGAGAGGAGAAGAAATATTAGCACACGGACGGGCCAAGACACGTTCCACTAATGAGGAGAGATGATCTGAGTGATGAGAGTGAAGCCATGCGAGTGTGTGAACACTGATAACAGAGAGAGAGAGAGAGAGAGAGAGAGAGAGAGAGAGAGAGAGAGAGAGAGAGGATGAATGAACAGAAGAAAGTAATGTGTACCACATGTGGGATTTTGTTTTTTTTTACCTTCACTGATTGGTTAAAAGAGCGTTTCTGACAATTCTATATTTTCTGAGATATTTCCTTTACCTAAGAAAGCTGTCCACTATATAAACTATATATTTGAAGCAGATACTGATAAATAAACGCTTCCTGCTCTGTGACTGACAGATACAGAGGCCACGCCTCCTTCACTGTGACTGACAGATACAGAGGCCACACCTCCTTCACTGTGATTGACAGATACAGAGGCCACACCTCCCTCACTGTGATTGACAGATACAGAGGCCACACCTCCCTCACTGTGATTGACAGATAGAGTCCATGCCTCCTTCCATTTCTCTGATTTTTTTCATTGGTTTGTTGTGAGACTGTAACCTGAGTGAGTGTGTGTGTGAGTGTGTGTGTGAGTGTGTGTGTGTGTGTGTTGAATGGAAGTGTTTTAATGATCTCGTTTACACACCACCATCTCTGACGCACCTCTGTGTGTGTGTGTGAAGGTGGCTTACTGGAAATATTAATGAGAATATGTGTTTTGTGTGTTTTATGGTTTCATTCGTGACACAAGCACACTTCACACCTCGTTTTACAAATGAAAACTTCCTAAATCCACAACTCTCTCTCTCTCTCTCTCTCTCTCTCTCTCTCTCTCTCTCTCTCTCTGTTTCTCTCACTCACCCTTCTCTAACACACTTTTCTGTTGCTCAGTCTATTTCTCCCATGCCCTCTCTCAGTTATTCCTTTTCTCTCTCTCTCTTGATTTGCCAAGACATGCTATGGCATGTTTCCTTTACTGGTGGTTCCTCCTTATATAAATGTGTGTTATGAGTGTGTACACACACACACATACGCACATTCTTTACTCATTAGGGAGTTTTACCCCTCTATATGAGTGATTTAAGAACTGCAAATATTAGTGTGTGTGTGTGTGCTTGTGGAGGAGTGTGTGTGTGTGTGTTCTCACTCGTACACTAACACATCATTTTTGTGTCTGTGTGTGTTTTAGGAGATGTGTACATACAACCAACGCAGGACACCAAGAACCCGGTCATCTATGGGGTCTTCTCTGTCTCTGGGTGAGTGTGTGTGTGTGTATATGTGTGTGCATGTGAAGGTCTCTCTTCATATATAAACCCTCTACACATCCCACATGCCATAGTTTAAGCCACAATGTTGCATGCACTACACTCTACGGAGCCCGAAACAGGAAGTGGTCATCTGTGTTTCCTTTTTTAGAGTGATGGAAAGCCGTGTTGCCACTTTAGACCTTGCATGGTGGAGAAACTCAGTATCTTTTACATTAGTAATGTTTCTCCTTGTACTTGTGTGTGTCCTCACAGCTCAGTGTTTAAAGGCTCTGCGGTTTGTGTGTACTCCATGGCCGACGTTCGGATGGTGTTTAATGGTCCGTTCTCGCACAAGGAGGGTCCAAACTACCAGTGGGTGGCGTACACCGGAAAAATCCCATACCCACGACCAGGAACGGTGAGCATCGCTGCAGAAAATAGCAAAAGAAAGAGAAGGAAAAACGTTTTCTTTACAACCTTCAACAAATGGCGCATATGTTGCTTCTCAGGTGTCGATACTAGGACCTCTTAAGATAACACTAAAACTTAGTAACCTCAAGTACACAATAACATAAGTGCCTTGTACACCAAACTCTACTTAAAAAACAGCCATTTTAGCTTTTTGTAGATGGTATTTTCTCTTTTTGCTAAAAATGCCTGCCTCTTTTAACAGATGGTGATCCTCAGGTGTCGGTGCTTGGACCTTTTTCAATTAAAAGAATGATTAATTTCCTGGAGTATTGAATGGTTTTAACATATTGTGCCATAGACACCAACCAAAAAATAGGCATGGATTTAACCTTTAGGTGTATCTGGATGTACGTTAGGTGCTAGCACTTAGCCCTTTTCATGCTAGGTTCATGCTAGTGACTTTGTAGGAATAATATCCTTACCATACTTTTGACTGTACCCTGTGGTGCAAGTGTGACTGTGAAGTTCTCACCAGCTCTTTGCTAATTCTTCCATCTGTCCCCAGTGTCCTGGAGGAACCTTCACTCCCAACATGAAGTCCACCAAGGATTACCCCGACGAGGTGATCAACTTCATGCGCAACCACCCCACCATGTACAACTCGGTCTACCCTGTCCACAAGCGCCCTCTGGTGGTCAGGACCAACGTGGACTATGAGTTCACCACCATCGCTGTTGACCAGGTGACGGCGGCAGATGGAAGCTACGAGGTTCTCTTCCTGGGAACAGGTGAGTCTGCAGAGCTTTTCAGATCCTAACAAAGAGAACTAGCTGAACTCTTGGGTTCCCTCCATGTTCTGCTAGTTCATCCCTCCATTCTGTACTTTAAGTTAAGGGCTCGTAGCAAAGGTCGCAGCCACATGGATCACGTCACGCTTTGTTCAAGGGTGCAGCCGCGGTCTTCCCTTCACCACATGCTGAAAGATGAGTAGTGCATGAAGAGCTGTTAAAACAGACACCAACAAAAGGCGGGATTTAAGCAGGAGAGGAGTGTGGATGCTTGAATGTGATGGGGATAAAAGCGAGCGGAAAGAAAGAAAGAGAGAGAGAGAAAGAGAGAAAGACCTATTTGAAAGCTTTAATCAAGAGGGGATCAGCATAATGTGACCTCAGAGCAGGCACGGTTTCAGCTTGCGGTTTTACAAGGCACTCAGCTACGCAGAGACAAAAGAAACATGGCTAAAAGGGAAGATAATATCGAGAAAAAAGGGATCTTTGCAGGAGCTTAGCTTAAGGGTCAAGACTGCCCTGTAAATTAGTGTTTTGGATTACAGTGGAGTCGGACGGCGAGGAACTTAATAGCTTCCAGTTAACTATAAAGAATCCTGCACTTTTAGAAGAGAGCTTCATCATCGCCATTTGTTACTTTTCACTCTGTTAGAATGTTGTGTTGTTATTTTGGAGTGTTGTGTTGTTATGTTGTACTGTTGTGTTGTTACGTTGTACTGTTGTATTGTTACGTTGTACTGTTGTGTTATGTTTGTGTTGTTGTTACGTTGTAGTGTTGTGTTGTTGTGTTGTTACGTTGTAATGTGTTGGAGTGTTGTGTTGTTAGGTTGTAATGTTGTGGTGTTAGGTTGTAATGTTGTGTTACGTTGTAATGTGTTGTTATGTTGGAGTGTTGTGTTGTTACATTGTAATGTTGTGTTGTGTTATGTTGGAGTGTTGTGTTGTTATGTTGGAGTGTTGTGTTATGTTGGAGTGTTGTGTTATGTTGGAGTGTTGTGTTGTTACATTGTAATGTTGTGTTACGTTGTAGTGTTGTGGTGTTACATTGTAATGTTGTGTTATGTTGTAGTGTTGTGTTATGTTGGAGTGTTGTGTTGTTGGAGTGTTGTGTTGTTATGTTGGAGTGTTGTGTTGTTACATTGTAATGTTGTGTTGTTATGTTGGAGTGTTGTGGTGTTATGTTGGAGTGTTGTGTTATGTTGGAGTGTTGTGTTGTTACATTGTAATGTTGTGTTACGTTGTAGTGTTGTGTTGTTACATTGTAATGTTGTGTTGTGTTGTTATGTTGGAGTGTTGTGTTGTTATGTTGGAGTGTTGTGTTGTTACATTGTAATGTTGTGTTGTTATGTTGGAGTGTTGTGTTGTTACATTGTAATGTTGTGTTGTTATGTTGGAGTGTTGTGGTGTTATGTTGTAGTGTTGTGTTGTTACATTGTAATGTTGTGTTGTGTTGTTATGTTGGAGTGTTGTGGTGTTACATTGTAATGTTGTGTTGTTATGTTGGAGTGTTGTGGTGTTATGTTGGAGTGTTGTGGTGTTACGTTGTAATGTTGTGGTGTTATGTTGGAGTGTTGTGTTACATTGTAATGTTGTGTTATGTTGTAGTGTTGTGTTGTTATGTTGGAGTGTTGTGTTACGCTGTAATGTTGTGTTGTTATGTTGGAGTGTTGTGTTGTTACGCTGTAATGGTGTTGTTACGTTGTAGTGTTGTGTTGTTACATTGTAATGTTGTGTTATGTTGTAGTGTTGTGTTGTTATGTTGTAGTGTTGTGTTGTTACATTGTAATGTTGTGTTGTTATGTTGGAGTGTTGTGTTGTTACGCTGTAATGGTGTTGTTACGTTGTAGTGTTGTGTTGTTGTGTTATGTTGTAGTGTTGTAGTAACGGTGTCTTTTGTTGCAGTGTTTGGTGTTTGGCCCCTCATGATAAATTATAGTCTGATTGCTGACCTGAGAACAGTTTTGACTCACAAACTGTGAAGAATGTACAAAAGAAACCTGATCCCAGATCAGTACTAGTGCTGTTTATTACACTAGTGTGTGTTACAAAGTGTGTGACTAGAGAGAGTGTGTAATACAGTGTGTGAATTAGAGTGTGTGTTAGTGTGTGTGTGCTACAGTGTGTGTTACACAGTGTGTGTTTACAGAGTGTGTAAAGGTTCAGATGTTGTGTTACAGACAGAGGGACGGTGCAGAAGGTGATCGTTTTGCCCCGAGACGACCTGCAGACTGAGGAACTCCTCCTGGAGGAGGTGGAGGTGTTCAAGGTGAACTTTTTCTTTCTTTATTCCTTCTTTCTTTTACTTTTATCCTCTTGTGTTTTTCTTGCTTGTTCTTTTTTATCTATCCGTTTCTTTCTTTCTTTCTTTCTTTCTTTCTTTCTTTCTTTCTTTCTTTCCTTCTTTCCTTCTTTCTTTCTTTCCTTCCTTCTTTCCTTCCTTCTTTCCTTCTTTCTTTCCTTCTTTCTTTCCTTCTTTCCTTCTTTCCTTCTTTCTTTCCTTCTTTCCTTCTTTCCTTCTTTCCTTCTTTCTTTCCTTCTTTCCTTCTTTCCTTCTTTCCTTCTTTCCTTCCTTCTTTCCTTCTTTCTTTCTTTCTTTCTTTCTTTCTTTCTTTCTTTCTTTCTTTCCTGTTTCTTTTCCATTTTTCTGTAGTTTTTTCTTTTTCTTCCTTTTTCTTTTCCACATAATGTTTAAATTATAAATTTCTCTAAATGTAATCTCTCTCTCTCTCTCCCACTCTCTCTCTCAGGTCCCGACTCCAATTACGACCATGAAGATTTCCTCTAAAAGGGTAAGTTGAAGACTTCTTTCTCTCTCTCTCTCTCTCTCTCTCTCTCTCTCTCCTCTTCAGTAACACTCTGGTGTTTGTGGGTTTGAGAGTAAAGTGTAAACGTGTAGAGCTCAGAGTGAACACAAACACATGCGGAACAGATTTATCTGAACTTCGGGCTCCAGGCTCGCGCTCGATCTATCTTCTGCATGTGGCCATAACTCACAGCCCCCTCTGGTGTTATAGAGTAACGATAGCGAGCCTCAGCACTGACACTGCGCATTCATAAAACCCTGTCCTCCGCTTGCTCCTGTACTGCAGTCTAAAAAAATGTTCAGAGGTTGAAGTTCGGCTAAATCAGAGCAGCAGGAAGACGATGAGATGTTCAACAACAACAACACTGCAGGCTTTAAGGCTTTAATGAGCTCATAGACTGTGATTGTTGTTTCCTGAGGTGGTGATGTTGACTTCTTGTGTTTGTCATTGTTGTTTACAGCAACAGCTGTACGTGGCATCGGTGGTGGGCGTGACTCAGCTCGCTCTGCACCGCTGTGATGTGTACGGTGAAGCGTGCGCTGACTGCTGCCTGGCCCGAGACCCCTACTGCGCCTGGGACGGTAAATCCTGCTCCCGCTACTCCGCCTCGCACAAGAGGTGAGCCACAACACACTCTGTAACACACTCCATAACTCACTATGTAACACACACCCTAACACACTCCGTAACACACTTCGTAATATACTCAGTAACACACTGTAACACACTCCATAACATGCTGTAACATACTGTGTAATATATTCCAAAACATGCTGTAACACACCCCGTAACACGCTTCGTAACACACTCCGTAACAGTTTCACTAAATATCAGGATATACAACATTGCTCAAGCTAGCCTCCTCAGCCTGTTTTTAGGAGTTTTTATTCGACTGGTGACCAAATGAAATATAAATTTCTTTGAAATACTGGCTGCCTTTCAGACGCAGTCGGAGACAGGATGTTAAGTACGGGAATCCGATACGCCAGTGCCGTGGCTACAACTCCAACGGTGAGTCCTGACCACATCACACTCAACACCAGACAAAGCCACATAGAGAGCACCATTGCTGCTCACACTCACCCGTGACTCTACTACACGTCATTTAACCTTAACCTTAACTTTAATCTACACTGAATATCAACACATCATGAGAGCTTGTAGCTAATGTTGGGTGTGTGTGTGTGTGTGTGTGTGTGTGTGTGTGTGTGTAGTCAATAAGAACACTCTGGAGACGGTGCAGTACGGTGTGGAGAGCAGCAGCACATTTCTGGAGTGTCAGGCCAAATCTCCACATGCTGCTATCAAATGGCACTTCCACAAGGACAACAGTGACCGGAGGAGAGAGGTACACACACACACATACACACACACACACAGTCACAACATGGAAAACTATGCAAGATGATTAATTTCTCTCTCTCACTTTCTCTATCCCACCGAACCTCTCTCTCCCCTCCAACACACCTACTCCCCTCTCAGGTCCGTTCAGACGGACGTGTGCTGAAGGCCGATCAGGGTTTGCTGCTGCGCTCTCTCCAGCTGTCTGACTCGGGTGTGTACGTCTGCACGGCTACGGAGAAGAACTTCAAGCACACGCTGATGAAGCTGCAGCTGGTGGTGTTGTCGAGTCAGGCGGTGAACAGCGTGTTGGTGGAGAGCGGATCTCGGCCCCAGACGAGCGCCTGGACGCCCAGCGCCGGTCAGTACAGAGAGCTCCTCAGCATCCTGAGCCAGCCCGAGATGGGCCTCATCAACCAGTACTGCCATGACTACTGGCAGCTGGGGGACACGCTGAGAGAGAGCGGCAGCGTCAAACCCAGCGAACTCAATGAGCAGAAGAAACCACGCAACCGCCGACATCACGGCCAAGAACACCAGGATGAGGAGGAGACATGAGGACCTCCTCACGCTGTCAGAGACTTGATCACGAGTGCGAGGGGGGAAAAATCCCAGCGTTTCCGAACTCTTTCCAGAACGAACAGATGTGCCAGATGTTATAACGCGTAAAGAATATCATACACAGTATTTATTGTAGGTTGTAAATAGTATAATTCTGTGGATTTCTTTGTACTTAAATAGAAAAAGGAAAAAGAAAAGAAAGCTCTCTGTGTATAGGGCAGATATTATTGTTATATCATTTTTATTGTCATTAACGAGGAACAAAAAAAATCGATGGGGCATTTTCATCTCGACTCGAGTGTTTGGACTTTGTAAAAAAAGAAAAAGAAAAAAAAAGATCATTAAAAAAAAACAAAGAGGCGGGACTGTGCTGTTTGCAGGAAGATGAGAAGAAGAGACTTTATTTCTGACAGACAGAGAGGAAAGACGTCGCTCCGAAGCCAGGTTCATCAGCACAGCCTCCACACGGTCTTCCATTATTTCTGAGCTCATGATATATATACATAATGTTTCTACATGATTGCACAAAGAAGAGCGGAGGAGCGGGGGAGGGGATGAGTGTTGATCTCACGGCATGATCGTGATGCCACAGCCTCCAGACTGGACTTAAGGATGGCAATGAGGTGCGATGGGTTTTGTAACGATGCTTGAAACCACTGCAGACTCTGGGGAGCTTCACCGCTCATGTTTACCACTTTTGTAAAGAAGAAAAGCACAAAGCGACTCGTTACGTCGCGTGACAGTGAAGCACACGTCGTTATAAAAGGATTAAAGACAGGATACAAAACAAACCGCTGCTTAAACATGATGTTACGTACCGTATTCTCCAGACTGCGATAGCGCCGCTGCCACATGTCGTTTTCCTTCCTGTGATTACTGCAGGATTTATAATTGTGCTTTATTTCAGAACTTAAATAAATAATAATAAAAAATAATACACAGTTAGTAAATATCAGCATGGAAGGTGCAGGGGGTCGTATTTACCCTGTTCATAAACCTGTCACAATCCTACCTGTTTTCTGGCCCATAAAAACTGCTCTTTATCCCAAACGCCAGCTCCTGGGGTGGATGTGTTTTCAGAGCAACTGGTGGAGCCTGTAGTTTGGAGGCATTGTAATCAGAGTTGTGCTTCACCTTGCACAGCCCAGAAGATTACAAACCGCCGCTTTAAAGCTCGCTAGAGTGTGTAAGGTAGACGTTTCTGAGTGACTGATATTTCAGGGCAGGGTCTCAGACTTCAGCTCAGGACTGAAGCTAAAAACTAAACTGAAAGGACAAACGTGATTTAGGCAGCAAGGATTCAGCAGAATGTTTAGTCTGGAAAATACGGTACTCACCAGGAAGTTAGCTTCCACTGTCTGCATGAATAATGTGTTTGTGTTTCTGTGATTCAAAAAATATATTTTTTTTTTCCCTTTATACATTTACGGGAAAGCAGAAGATTCGAAGAAATCACCTGAGGCAATGATACACTCGTTATTTTTTTATTATTTTTTTTTTAAGTTCTTTTGTCTGCACTCCAACATACAGTACCGTGTGTGTGTGTGTGTGTGTGTGTGTGTGTGATGAAATGCCACCTGTTCCACTGTATCTGTACGGTTCCTCCGTCTTTCAGCGGGAGGTAAACACTTGTACTTTTCTTGCTCTTGTCTTCTTTCCTCATCACTTTTTCAGACTAAATGCACAGGTGATGTGCTGATTGGTGTAAATGACTCCGCCCCCTTCTTCTTGTTGGTGTTGCTGACTAATAAATTAAAGCTCTATATTTTATAGTAATCTGATGTTTACTTTATTTTTCACGGGAATCTCAACCAGATGAACGAGTAAATTAAAGTAGTGTTAAAATAGTAAAACCCACCAGTTAAATAAGAACGTTTCAGTTTTCTATTTATTCAAAATTCACAAAAAAGGAGCTGTTTTTATGAAAGGTTGTGTGCTTCCAAAAGATTCTGGAGTGCTCTGGTTGGTATTATTACATTATGGTAGATGATCTCGCTCACTTGTGTGTATCAGTGTGACAGAAGACACATAGGAAGGAGCTTTAAACCAGTATGACTCTAATCTTGCTGTACTGGTATATACTGGGATGTGGAAAGCTTCTGTTTTAATGCTTTAACATTAAGCCTGATATAAGCCCAAGGGATTTAGGATCAGACTTTTTAAACACAGGAAATGTCTGCCCAGAAAAACAAGCGCTGCTCCTTCAGCCCTAAGAATGAGCTGGATGAAGAAGTGAGACTGGAAATTTTAGCAGAGGAATTATAGATCCAGGAACTCAGGCTTACTCCCAGAACTTCAGCTCAAGGCAGTTGAAGAGGTTTTTTTAAAGGTAAGACAATAAAAACTTAGGAACGTTCTGCTGAAAGACCTGGAGCTTTGTGTAAAGACAATAATGCATGAATGTGCGTCTGTTAGAACCAACACTCTCCTGACAGGAAATGATACAAACTCACTGTGTACTTTACAGGAACCGAGAACTGATCATTACAGAATTCTATTCAACGTCAGGCTTCAGGATTCTTCTGGATTATTATTATTATTATTATTATTATTATTATTATTATTATAAGTAGTAATTGTAGTATGTATTTATTTATTTATTTATTTATTTATTTATTCCTCCTCCTCTTATCAGTGGTAGTAGAATTTTTATTTATTTATTTATTTATTTATTTATTTATTTATTTATTTCCTCTATGAATTGTGCTAATGTTCAGATCTATTCCTCTTAACATCAACAACAATAATAATGGCTAATATTTTATAATATATAATATATTTTAAATGTTTTATTTGTGCAGCATTTGAGGATTTTATTCTAAAAGATCTATTAAAGATCTTATTCTGACAAATAGGATTCTATGATGTTTATGATATAATCGTTTCAGGGTGGAGCAGTTTATAAGATTGGCTTGATTTCATTTGATGGCAGTGTTTTAAAGTCTGCGTTTACAAACCCGTTTATTTTCTCAGCTGGGTTTATAAAGCGATGTTTTAAACTGTGTGCAGGTTTGGTTCAAAAACGCATCCTGCACATCTGCAGCACAGTGACTGTGAGTTAAAAGAACCTGCAACTTTAACCTAAAGATCAAACTCTGAGCACTGGAACTTTTCCTCTGGAGTTTCTGACCATAAAAGCTGAGGAACTTTATCCGAGGAGTAAAAAGAGTCAATGGAGTAAAAAGTCTGATTAGCTTCAGACCAAACTCAGGAATATTAGAGCTGCAGCTTCAGGCTGGAGATGGAGTACAGCCAGCATTTTAAGACTAGCAACTAAAGAGCAAGAACCTTCATGTTCTCCAGCCCTGAGATTTGAAAAGAGACATTACATGAGTTTACACGAGAACTTTGAGTGCAGAAGCTCCAGCATTTTAGCAGCCTGTTACTATAGAAACCACAAAACTACCAAGAAGACTGAAGACAAGTTCAAGCATCAGATTTAGCCCAAGGTCGGCTCTTCAGAATTGATTCTGAGCTGAAGTTAAAAGTCTTTATTCGAGGTTGTCCTCCAGAGAACTGAAAAGCAGGCCAGAAATCCAGACAGCTCATTGATGCATCCGAGAAAACACGTGTCACGTCTCCTAAGCACAAAACACGCTTTCACATGAGCCTCCGTTCTTTCACCATCTTATCTGATCCCATCTGATCTGATCCAAGTCTATGACGGGTCTCATTCTGGAGTGACCTCACCGTTTTACCCATAAAGCCACTCTGTCCATGATGGAATGCTGAACCCACTCAAGACTCTTATCTCCTCCAGCCATTGCTTTCTCCAGCAGGTCATCATCCTCCAGTCACGCCTTCGTCTTCATCTGAGAGAGACCCTCTTTGTGAAGAGCTCTTCTTTCCTTGAGTTGTGGTATTGTTTCTGCGTTCTGACCGCTCGTACCTCGTACTGGAGAAAAACTCTTTCATGACATTGATGAAAGAAAAGGTGAGTGAGAGCGCTCGAGTGTTTTGGTGTCTTTCTTATTTGACCGTAAAATGCTGTGTGTTTATCAGATCGCTGATCATGTGACTCATCCGAGACAGAGACACAACGAACACTTGGTATGTGGGGGTGCAATCAGACAAAATCAGACCAGAGAGTTTGGAGAACGGGGTCACTTTGGCGTCTTGTCTAACCGCATCCTGACCTGCGGAGGCACAGGATCTTCAGGAGAAAGGTCATGATCGGATGATGACGTCGTCTATGAGAGCTCGTGATTGGAGAAGTTTCCTGTCGGTGAGTCATTTTTTTCATTTCTTCATCACAGAATGTAATGTGATGTATGAACCACCAGAGGGCAGCATTTACCAATGAGTAACAGCCACACGTTTCCAGGCGGTGAGGCTTTTTTAAAAACGCCGTTCGATCGCAGAGTGTAATGTGCAGTGTGAACCACCAGAGGGCAGCATTTACCATCGATTTTTAAGAGCGCTTTTCATCGCAGAGTGTAATGTGCAGTGTGAACCACAAGATGGCAGCATTTACCTATAATTTCAACTCAACAGGAACACGTTTCCTGGCGGTGAGTCTTTTTTAAAAAAATACATAAGTACAACCACTAGAGGGCAGCATTTACCCATTATTATTATTATTATTATTATTATTATTATTATTATTTTTATAATAATAATAAGTTTATTATATTAATATAATAATATTATAATATAATAATAATATTATTATTATTATTATTATTAATAATAATAATAATAATATAATATAGTAATATTATTATTATTGTTATTATTATAATAATAATAATGATGGCTGTATCATGATTATTTTTATACTTAATTTAAATATATATATATATTCTCATGTTTTAATGGTCAAACATTTGAGGATTATAGTATTATTTATGACATAAATATGATTCTATGATGTTTATGATATAATCGTTTGAGATTGGAGCAGTTTATAAAATCAGCCTGATTTAATTTAATCGCAGTTTTTTTTACAGCCTGCATTAACAAACCCCTTTTATTTTCTCTGCCGGGTTTTTAAAGTGATAAACTAAACTGTGTGAAGGTTTGTGTCCAAAACACATCCTACACATCTGCAGCACAGTGACATCATTCCCCCTGAATTATCCTGACGTGTGTAAACGCTGCAGTCATGAAGCGGAAATGAAGAGCAGCAGCAGCAGGGAGAGTAAAACCACAAACCTGCAGAACTGAGGGTGGAAAACAGCAGAGCTAATAGCTAATAAAATGTAAACAGCGAGGTTGTGGGATAAACTGTGTGTGTGAGACGTCTGTGTACAGCGAGGAATTTACTGAATATGTTTAGATCGTCATTATTACACAACACTTCTATAAACAGTCTGTGTGTGTGTGTGTGTGTGTGTGTGTGTGTGTGTGTGTGTGTGTGTGTGTGAGACAGATCGGAAGCTAAATATTTCAGTGAAAGATCTGAGTGTGAATGAACTCTTACAAATATCATCCTTTCTATTCTTTTTTTAAATTCGCATTTAAATAAATAAAAAATAATAATCTTACACTGTGTAGCTTTTTAAATATGACACTCCTGTAAGGAAGCCTGAGGATGTGACGCTCCTCATCTGAGGATTATTAGTTAATCTAATCAGTTATTTTTACTATATTTGAAAACTTTGTGATGGTGTGAATCGTATCGTCTCAGTGAGGAAGACAGGGGAAAAAAGAAAGGACAAAAACACAGCCTTGAGTCAGAGTTGACTTTAATTTTTTATTTTTTTTTAGCATTATTGTGGGTTTTTTTTTTTTCATTTATTACCATCAATCACACAGATGAAACTGAGAAGAATGGAGAGAGAGAGAGAGAGAGAGAGAGACAGCTCCAGATGAATCACGGGATCGACTACAACAAGGAAAGAAAAACTCATCAGCTGGAGAGAGAGAGAGACAGACGCGACGCTGCAGACGCTCTGCGCTAGAAAAGCATTGCTTTGAGTAAAAACACAGTATTTTGTCGCGGTCTAAGTGAGTTAACATGAATTCTGTAAAAATCTTTCACCGACACGTAACGTTAAAAAGTTTTACTAGAACCCTCTTGGTTATCGCTTTCAAATCAAACGAAAACACGGAACAATTTTATTCATCTGAACATTTTCAAATAATATACAAGAACATGAAAGATCCATGAAGACAAATAAACAGGAAATAAATCAACAATGAAGAAACCCAGCACTGATTAATATATCGATTTATATGTGTACACACACACACACACACACACACAGATTTCCCTTTTTGTAAAGTGTAAAGATGGATGTTACACACATGTAAACCAGAATTCAGCACAAACACACACTTTCTCGATGAAATCCACAAACACAACCTCCACAAAACACAACCACATCGTCATCTAAAGCCTCTTCCATTTGTTCTGCTACGTTTCTTTTCACCGAGCCGCTACGCTAGCCTGAAAACCCTTGCTGATTGACACCACGTGGTTCTGTTTTTACACAAGAAAGTGTCGAATTTGGGGGAAAAAAATCTGCGAATTCACTTCAAACCTGCCTGTGGGTTAATCTGTAAAAAGTATGCGATTAAATTTGGTTTCTGTGGTAAACCCACAGAAGAAAAAACAAGAAGTGAGCGTTTAAAACTAAACCAGAAAGTCTTATAGGTGACTGCAGCTTAGACACAGCCGCTAGCATCAGCTGCATTTACTTTCTGTTTTCGCCTAGCACAAGCCTCCAGGCCCTTAACGTTCCCTAAAGTCACATCACAGGAAGTTCAGTGGACAGAAACAGGATTTTAAGCCACGGCCACATTCCAGAGCCATTTTTTCCCTTGTCAAGTCGAAACATCAAGGTCAAAACTAGCATGCAGCAAGCGTGTAGCATGTAGCGTTAGCATGGACACCTGATTTCCACAGCAGGAGCTAAAGAATTCTCTGGCCAGAGGTATGACCCGTGCCCTTAGTGTGTAGCTGTATTAGCCAGCTAACTACCTGCCACACTAACAAGCTAGCAGGATAAAGCGAGAAAGCTCCCTATATTGGCAGGTTGGCTACATTATCGTCAGTTCTTCTTTATTGCTTCTTTATCACGTTTACTGTTGGATTGCGAGGAATTCTTCAGAAGATCTACAGTGTTGAGGCTACGCTGCTTTACATGAGCAAGCGACTAACGTTTTCTGCAAACGTGAAAGTAACATTTGTAACAAACGACATTTCAGTTGAATTTTTTTAAATATAAATTCTGCACAAATTAGAAACGACGCTGTAAAGAAGAGTTATGTGACTAGTTTACAAACAGCTAGTTTAATAAAAGAGGATAGGCAGGATAGGCCACGCCCACAAAAAACAAGAGCAGTGTTCGCTACATGCACCACAAAAGACACTAGTGACTTGATACCTGCTAGTCTTTAACATAGCTTTAAATTCCAAGCATCGTCCATGTAATATTTCGTAAATACTTTGTAAATGCAATACTTCCGAAATGTAAAAGTTCATAAATGTTAAACTTCATAAACGCAATTCTTCATAAATGTAATACTTCATAAACACAGTGTAAACTTTGTAAGGTAAAACTATGTAAATAAAATACTTTGTAAATGCAATATTTCATAAATGCAATACTTCGTTAACACAATTCTTCGTAATTGTAATACTTCATTAAAAGCAGTACTTTGTAAATGTGATACTTTGTAAGCTCAGTACTTCTTAAATGTTATACTTCATAAAGGTAAAACTTCGTAAATGCAATACTTCAGGATATAAATATTTTGTGAACATAGCATTTTGTAAACACAGTGCTTTATGAATGCAGTACTTCGCAAAGGCAATACTTCATAAGCGCAATACTTTGTAAAGCTAACACATCATAAATGCAGTGTTTTGTGAATGCAGTACCTCTGAAAGGTAATACAGCAGTGTAACAGTGTAATGCGGTGTCTATCAGGGCACAGTTTGGGTTGACGAGGGCTCAGTAAAACAGGTCCGGAATGCAGACGTGGTGAACTTCCCGTGATTCTGACACTAACATCAGCACATTGAGTCCGTTTGCAAAGCGCAAGAGCGAACAGCAGGGACACGCGTCACAGTATCGCAGTAGGTCAACTATTGCTCTGGTTTATGCTGAATACACTCTCACTCCTGTCACTTTCCCCTGACACACACACACACGCATGCACACATTCATGGCGTGTGTGTACTTCATGCTAAAATGCATGGAAATGTCTGAATAGATACCAAAAAAATATTCAACACGCAGTGAAAGAAGCAGAACAGAAAACTGGGCAACAATGCAGCGACGTCTGTTTATAGAAATTCGAAAGTTTTAATGGAGACATTTATTTAACTCACAATAAAATATTATATTATTTGTTTATTCTTCTGTTTAGAGATTTGTGTTATGTGTTAGTATTTTGGAGCAAAGATAGAAAGGGAATTGGAAACTGAGCACGTTTTAAGCGTGGGGTACAGGATTAAAGGAAGAGTTTTAAACAAACAAACAAATAAATAAATAAAATAAATAACCAGCACTGTGTAAATATATTTGATCAGCCACGACATTTTTGTCGAGTTATTAGCCAGGATGCTTCAGATGTCATTGTGTCCATCTTGGACACCATCTTGGACAGCCATTATTTTTTTGTAAATGCCATTTGGTTTCAACCCCAAAGCTCGCTCAGTCTCCGTCCTCTGCTGTGTTTTAAAGTAAAAAGATTTTTACTACATCAGCTTTGTCTCTAAAAAGCAAGCGCAAGCCACCAAACATGTCCTGGCTGAAAGGTTTCGTGAACAGTTTGTTCTAATAAACACTTAATAAACACAGGTGTGTGAGTCTGACGTCACATCGGGTTTAACGCACACAGGCTGATGAGCTTGAATGCATAGGAGCTAAAATACCCAAGACGTTACTTCTAACGAACAATCAGTAAGAGTAGTGTTATTAGCAAAGCAGGGCTTAATGCTGTAGTAAATTACATTTACAAAAACAAAAACATTCTTTTTACAACGCAGTAACAACCCATGTGAACAACATACTGTGTTCTGACTGGTTAAGCTAGCGTGCAGATCTAAAGCTAGCTGTGTGTCTCGTTCCAGTCAGATCCCATAAATAGTAAACCTGCTGCAGCCTGGATAGCTAAAGTGTAGCTTATAGCGCATTTTCTGTATAAATGTCATGTTTGTGTGATATTTAAATCTATAAATATGGTGTAGAAATGGCTGAACCAGGAGGGACTGAACACTGCGTGTAAGGCCAATAGTCGCACGTGGTTGTCGAGACACAGGTTGGCAGGACTTGTATGAAATGAACAATAAATTGTAAAACGCATGCTGTTTTTGGCTACGTCTCTCTGGTATTTAGTATTTACAGGAATTTTTACAATCGCTAACGAGCCACGGCGTGATTTCCTGAGCACAGGAGCGAAGCTGAACGCAGAGGCGCTATCACCCATCACAAGATTCAGCGGAGTCGCAGACTAACAACAAGCAGCTGCTCAGGTTTATCCACCTCTAACAGAAGCAGAGCCGTCCTTTCCCTTTCGGTGACATCACTGCTTTACTGCTGAGTGAATTCATTTTTGAATTTCAGAGTCAGGAGATGTATTTACTGCTTCTACACTAATAACTAATCTTGATGCTGGTGCCTCTGAGTTATACAAATAGTATAATATCTGACAAATAGTGTAAGGCGAACATCAAAGAGATTGTTTACTAAAAAAAAATGAAAGATCCCAAACTGGGCAAAGTAATTCCCTTTTCTGTTCATTCATGTACTTAAATCTGTGTGTAACGCATGTTTAGCGCAGCGTGTATCTGTGTTTTTAGCGAGTACGTGATGGTATGGCTTGTAGTATTTGCAAGTGCGGCTTTTGTAACGAGAAAAGACAAAGCTCAGGAAAAGACGTTGACGAGGCTCGGCGAGACGCCACTGGCGCTGCTAATGTTAGCGTGAGAGCGAAGCAGGCGCAGGGTGACCATGCTAGATGCTAATTTACAGAGCTGAGGGTTTGCTGTGGGGGATGAGGGTAAGACTGCACAGAGGGACAGATTTAACTGTTCTGCTCGTCTCCGGTCTGTGTGGCGAGAGACAGGGGAGCGGGGGATTCGCCGTTGCACCGCGATGAAGAAGCTTCTGCGTGAGGAGCCTCCAGTCCAGCAGGGGGCTCTGTGCCTGCGGGGGATGTGGAGGCCTCTGCTGGAGCCTGGGGATTTTCCTGCGCTGCTCCTGCAGGGTTCAGTGCTCCTTCACCAGGCTGAGCTGCAGCGGCAGGTTGCTGGTGCTCCGGAGCTCTCAGCCTCTTCATGATGGTCGTCACTCGAACGGCTTTCTGAAGAGGAAAAGAAACAAAGCTCCAGGTCAGAAGGTCCGATCTTTATGTGCTTTTTCCTGTTTGAGGTAATCGTACAGGACTTTGTAGGACTTTATACAAGATTTCTACCGCATTTCACGTCAGACATTTGTAATATTTTTACCTCAAGATCTTTGACAGTTTCACAGTTGTAAATCATCAGACTTTATTGTTTAAGCCCTGCCCACTCCACCCTGCAGTGCTTTAAATTCATGCCTTTGATTTGCAGCATTTCATAAACGTCGTAGTAAAACATTGTTGATATTCTTAATCGCAAGATGTGTTCCGTAAGATGCGAATTACGAGTGTACACTCATCGAGTCAAGATTTATGTTTAAAAACGAGACGAAACCCTGCTATAACATGAGTGAGAGCATCATCTGACACGTTTCATAGATGTTTAATATAACTACACAGAATGAAAAGTACAATGTGTTGTTTAATCAATAAAAATTGTGAAGAAAATATAGCTTCAAACACAGGTGATGTCATCTCACAGTTTTATTCGCTCGAACCTTAATCAAACATACCTGAGAATGCTAATCAATGTCTTCAGGATCATTAGAAAATCACAGATAGAGGAGCTTGATGAGGGTTGGAGCTAAACTCTGCAGTGCATTGGCCCTCCAGGGCTAGATTTGAGGAACCCTGTTCTAAAGCATTTCGCAAGTTGTCACACTGTAAACAGGGTGAGCTCTCACAGTATCGCATCCCGAGCAACAGAAGCATTGTCCAATCAGATATCAGATAAAGGTTCTGAACATCCTGCTGTGTGCCTTGGCAAGAAGACAAACGATCCTCTCCCCGACGTGCAATAACACAAGATGATGAACAAGCAAAACACGGGTCTCGCGGATTAAGAGCGGAACGTAAATAATTACCTTCCACTTGGCTCTCGCAAAATTCTTCTCCATCTGCGCGCACACATTCTCCTTGATGTTTTTATCTGAGGCAGCATTTCCGGATATCCTGCAGAATATAAAGCACATTCAGAACCAGACAGGAAAGCTGGAGATCTTATTCATTACCTGCAGCAGAAAGCAAACTGAAGCTGATGGTGACAGTACCATTCATGGTTGATGGCCTCCTGCGCCGTGAGCCTCTGGTCCTGGTCGACCTCCATGAGACGCGCCACTAAACTTTTAGCTGCGAGCAGAAGAGATGATGATGAGATGATACTGTAACTCACACCAGTAATAACCAAGACCCAATACAAACTCTGTGGTGGTAAATCACCTGAGTCGGAGATTTCGTCCCAGTACGGAGAGTCAAACTCGTAATCTCCCGCTAGGATTTTGCGGAACAGGTTCTTGTCATGGTTTTCATAATCGTCGTCGTCTGCTTCATCATAGAACGGAGGATTGCCAGAAAGTCTGTGAGAAAAAAAATTTAAACATAGAGAAAACTCTCCAGGTACTGAATCTATCTCAACATGCCCCCTATTTTCCCTCCTCCGCATTCCTTATATGGTAAAAACTTCCTGCTCTTGTTATATCGCTGTAGTGATTGGTTCTCTCTGCTGCATGTTTCCTTATTCCAGCTCTGTGGCTTTCTCTCAGCTGTATAACTGCAGCTGCAGCTCCACATGGATCCAGTCTGGTCTCTCAGTGCTTTCATTATTTTTCTTTATCAGTTTCACCTCTTTATTTGTTTGTTTGTTTCTTTCTTTACTTCCTCCTCCTGAAGTGTTTCTGCCTCGTTTCTTCTGATAATTACTGGAATGATTTAAATAAGCACTTTTTTGACTTGGGGGCTGGTGGATTAGAGCTCATACAGCACCTGAGCAGGATGTGGGATTTAGTATGTACTCACAGTATGTACATGATCACTCCCAGAGCCCAGCAGTCCACGGGTCGGCCGTATCTCTGTCTCCCAACCACCTCTGGAGCTGAATGAGGCACAGAAAAGGGCAGCAGGTGAGGTCCTATTGTCTCAGGTGAGCTGGAGCTACACTTTTCTACATTCCAGTCTGACACAGTTACCCTCAACAGCACAGTGTTAAAAGCAGGGCTTCTGTACAGAACCTGATGGTTCTATCACCTGCTTCATATATGAAACCCAAAAGGTTTTTTTATCGAGTCTTTATATAGAAGCATTTTGGTAGGTTTCTTGCAAAAGAAACCAATTATTATTATTATTATTATTATTATTATTATTATTATTATTATTATTGTTGTTGTTATTATTTACAATTTCAGACAATACAGCCAATTCAAACACAATATACATTTATTTATTTATATTAAATTGTCTATAGTTTTAATAACATCATTTCAATTTTCACAAAATTTCTCAACTACTTGATCTTTGCTAAAATGTCTTTCAACAATATTTTTATTGATTTTAAACAGAGA
Organism: Hemibagrus wyckioides; assembly: GCF_019097595.1. NCBI lineage: Eukaryota > Metazoa > Chordata > Actinopteri > Siluriformes > Bagridae > Hemibagrus > Hemibagrus wyckioides. The sequence continues at coordinate 19,426,509 of NC_080730.1, forward strand.
CATAATATACTGGGTAAATGTGTAGTGTGCTTCCCAAGGCACACTTGTATTATCTTATTTATAAACCCCTAACACACACCCCTATACCCCCACCCCACCCCACCCAACCCCAACTCCAAGCCAGCATTACATGTCTAAAAGAAGCTAAACTCCAAGAATAATTGAAGAAAGAAAAGAGAAAAACATAAGTAAATACATTGAAAAACAACAGACACAGCTGGAGCCTAGGTTTTAGGTTTAGTGTGCAAAGAAAGAGATGGAAATTAAACTATAAATTTATTTGAAAAAAGTAAAGGAAGGGCCACACACCTGATGAAATTTCAAACCTGAATTACGGCTGAATAATGAATCTTCTTCAGGGACAAACAAGACATAATATCTCTAAGCCACTGGATGTGGGTGGGTGAGGTGGCATCCTGGCCAGGAGGGATGCAAGACAATAATCGACATTTAGCTGGGGTTAGACGCCTATCATCCTCTCCAGTAAAGCCAAAAAGAGCAACCAGGGGGTCTGGTTCAAGATTGCAACTCAATACGCAAGACAGGATTGAAAGACATCCCTCCAGAATGTTTTCCAAATTAGGGTATGTCCAATTCAATGAGAGATGACTCGCCACTTTTACATTTATCACAGCGAGGATTGTCATCTGGGTAGAAGCGAGAGAGTTTGCTAAAATATGTCATTCATAAACACCACATCACTTCAAAACATCTCACATATTTATATACACACAAAGATAAAACTCTAAGTCTGTTTAACAAAAGTAATGGCACCCATTTAACCTTATGCACCCATTTTTTCAATTACAGAACTGTTTTAATAGAAAAGCTCCAGCACTTTCCTTTGAGGGTTAAATATAGAACCATTTATAAAGTTCTGTTGATCAAGTACAGGACCAGAGCTGAGAAAAACCACCAGATTGCCACTAGATCACCACCAGTTCACCATTAGATCACCACCAGATTACAGCTGGATCATTGCTAGATCAACACTAAATCACCAATAGATCACCACTGCATCACCACTAGATTACTACCAGATCATCGGTGGATCACCACTAGATTACACTTGATCACCAGTGAACCACTAAGAGATCACCAGCAGATCACCACTAGATCACAGCTAGATCACCAAAAGATCACTGGTGGATCGCCACTAGATCACCACTGGGTCGTCGCCCAGATTAACACTAGATCACCACTGGATCACCACCAGATTACACTGGAAGACCACTGGATCACTGCTGGATCAAAGATAGATTACCAGTGGATCACCATCAGATCACACCAGATTAGCGTTGGATCGAAACTAGATCGCAACCGGATTACCACTGGTTCATCACCAGATCACACTAGATCACCACTGGATTACCACCAGATCACACTGGATCACTGCTCTATTGCTGTGAGATCGCACCAGATCACTGCTGGATCATGACTAGACCACACTAGATCACCACCAGATCACATTAGAACACCACTGGTTCACAGTTTGATCACTGCTGGATCGCTACTGTATCACCACTGAATCACCAGAAGACTGCCACTGGATCACCACTGGATCACCAGCAGATCACACTGGATCACCATGAGACAGTGGATCACTGCTGGATCACAACTAGATTACCAGTGGATCACCACCAGATCACACTGGATTAATGCTGGATCAAAACTAGATCACCACCAGATAACCACTAGATCACAACTTGATCATAACTGGATTACCACCAGATGTCACAGGCTCATCACTGGATCACAACCAGATGTCCACTGAATCACCACTGGATTACTGCCAGATCACACTAGATCATTGCTGGATCACCAGTAGTCTGCCACTAGATCACCGCCAGATCACACAAGATCACCACCAGACTGCCACTGGATCGCCATAGATCACATTAGATTACTGCTGGATCACCATCAGATTATCACTGGATTGCCACTAGATCACTGCCAGATCAACACTAGATCATGTCTGGATCACCACCAGATTACAACTAGATTCCTGCAGGATCACCACTTACCACCACCACATACCAGATCACAGCTAGATCACCACTTGATCATTGGTGGATTGCTGCTAGATCACCATTGGATTGCCACCTAGATAAACACTAGATCAACATTGGATCACCACTAGATCACTGCTGGACCAACACTAGATCACCAGTTGATCACCACCAGATCACACTAGATTAACACCGGATCAAAACTAGATCACCACCAGATAACCACTGGATCAACACCAGAATACAATGGGTCACCACTGGATTGCTGCCAGGTCACACTAGATCTTTGCTCAATACAATAAATCACCACTGGATCACCATCCAATTATCACTGCCAGATTAACACTAGATCATGGCTAGATCACCACCAGATTGCAACTATATTCCCGCAGGATCCCTACTAGATCACCACAACATACCAGCTAGATCACCACTAGATCATTGGTGGATCATTGTTAGATCACCACTGGATTGCCACCTAGATAAACACCAGATTACCAGTGGATCACTGCTGGACCAACACTAGATCACCAGTGGATCACCACCAGATCACACTAGATTAACACTGGATCAAAACTGGATCACCACCAGATTGCACTGGATCACCAGTGGATCACTGCTGGACCAATACTAGATCGCCAGTGGATCACCCCCAGATCACACTAGATCACCACCAGATTGCAACTATATTCCTGCAGGATCCCCACTAGATCACCACAACATACCAGATCACAGCTAGATCACCACTAGATCATTGGTGGATCATTGCTAGATAACCACTGGATTGCCACCTAGATAAACACCAGATTACACTGGATCACCACTAGATCACTGCTGGACCAACACTAGATCACCAGTGGATCACCACCAGATCACACTAGATTAACACTGGATCAAAACTAGGTCACCACCAGATAACCACTGGATCAACACCAGATCACATTAGATCACAACTTGATCATAACTGGATTACCACCAAATCACATGGGCTCATCACTGGATCACAACCAGATGTCCACTGAATTGCCACTGGATTACTGCCAGATCACACTAGAGTACTGCTGGATCACCATCAGTTTATCGCTGGATTGCCACTAGATCACTGCCAGATTAACACTAGATCATGTCTGGATCACCACCAGATTACACTGGATCACTGCTGGATCACAACTAGATTACCAGTGGATCAACACTAGGTCGCCACCAGACCACCACTGGATTACCACCAGATCACACTAGATCACCACTGGATTGCCACCAGATCACAATAGATCACCACTGGATTGCCACCAGATCACACGAGATCACCACTGGATCACAACCAGATTACCACCGAATCACCACTGGATTACTGCCAGATCATACTAGATCAGTGCTGGATCACCACAAGATCACACCAGATTAATGCTGGATCAAAACTAGATCGCCACCAAATAACCACAGAATCACGACCAGATCACACTAGATCACTACCAGATCACACTGGATTGCCAGTGGATTACTGCTGGATTGCAACTAGATCACAGCCAGATTAACACTAGATCATGGCTGGATCACCACAAGATTACAACTAGATTCCCACAGGATTACCATCAGATCACACTAGATTACTGCCAGCTCACACTGGGTGGACACTTCAGGGTGATTCTAGAGCCTTTTTCAATTACCAATATTATCAAAATGTCTTATAGTTCAGATAAAAAATGCAGGACAAAAACAAAGAAATAAAGTACTCCTCCAGGCTTGGATGAGAAGAAGCAACCGGTTTTATTTAAAAATATCACCGGAAATGGCACTCAAATACACAGCTTCATGAATCAATGCGGTCAGTACACCCCCCTTCTAACCTTCTAACCCAGCTCCTTTTCTATGGCTTGTTTTGACGTTAACTACTTTTGGCCTTCAACTTTTGGCCTTCATACAGCCTATGGGTCACAAGTTTTAATTTTAACATGTATTAGTTGTTGATCTGTCTAAACTTCAGAACTTATTTAGACCAAAACCCCATTTATTTCATTACACCTTGAATTTATCACTTATAATTTAACCTACATAACCTACATGTTCCATATGTTTGTGTACTTGTTTGTTGTTCCTGTGTGGTTCATGGTGACTGCCTGGCAATTACTTAGAATGCTGAGGATTTTTACCATTATTTAAGGAAAGGGTGCTACCCTTATTTTACTTCAGTTTTCACTCGTTGCCTATGTGATAATGATAATATGGTAAAAGTAAAAGAGGTAAAATGGCTCTGTGATCTTAGTTTAGTTTGATTTATGTTGAGTTTATTTATTTATTTATTTAGGTTAGGATTTTTAATTTTTAATTTAGGATTTTTAATTTTTAATTTAATTTTTTAACTGATCCACGAGATCACCACTGGATCACTGCCAGATAACACACAGTCACCAATGGATCACTGCCAGATTGCCACTGGATCATTGCAGCTCATACTAGATCACCATCAGATTATCACTGGATCACTGCTGGATCACCACTAGATCACTGCCAGATCACACTGTATTGCAGATGGATCACTGCTGGATCACTACTAGATCACTGCCAAATTAACACCAGATCATGGCTGGGTCACCACCAGATTACAACTAGATTCCCATAGGATCACCAGTAGATCACAACTAGATACCAGATCACAGCTAGATCACTGGATTGCCACCCAGATCATGTCCAGATTACACTGGATCACCACTAGATCACTGCTGGATCACCAACAGATCACACTAGATTAACACTGGATCGACACTAGATTGCTGCCAGATTACCATTGGATTACCACCAGATCACACGATCACTGCTGGATCACACTAGATTTCACTGGATTACCACCAGATCACATTAGATCACCACTGGATTGTAACTGGATTTCTACCAGATCACACGAGACCACCACTGGATCACAACCAGATCACCACTGAATCACCATGGATTACTGCCAGATCACACTAGATCACTGTTGGATCACACTAGATTTCACTGGATCATTACCAAATCACATTAGATCACCACTGGATTGTAACTGGATTTGTACCAGATCACATTAGATCACCACTGGATTGTAACTGGATTACTGCCAGATCACACTAGATCACTGCTGGATCACCACCAGATTGCCACTGGATCACCACAGATCACACTGAGTCATGCTGGATCACCATCAGATTATCACAGGATCACTGCTGGATCATGACCAGATCACACTAGATCACTGCCAGATCATACTGGATTACCAAGGGATCACTGCTGGACCACCACTAGATTACAAATAGATTCCCACAGGATCACCACTAGAACACAGCTAGATTACCACTAGATCATTTGTGGAGTGCCAATGGATCGCTACTAGATCACTACAGGATCACAACTAGATTACTGGTGGATCACCACCAGATCACACTAGATTAACACTGGATCAACACAAGATCACCAGATTACCGCTGGATTACCACCAGATCACACTAGATCACTGCTGGATCACAACTAGATCACACTAGATTTCACCAGATCACCAACGGATCACAACTGGATTACCGCTGGATTGCCACCGGATCACACTAGATCACTGCTGGATCACAACCAGATCACACTAGATTTCACACCAGATCGCCACTGGATTACAACCAGATTACCACTGAATCACCACTGGATTACTGCCAGATCACTGCTGGGTCAACACTGAATCACCAACAGATCACACTGGATCACCAGCAGACTGCCACTGGATCACTTCCAGATCACACAAGATCACCACTGGATCACCATAGATTGCACTAGATTACCGCTGGATCACAATCAGATTATCACCGCTGGATCACCACCAGATCACACTAGATCACTGCCAGACCACACAGGATTACCAATGGATCACTGCTGGATCACCACTAGATCACTGCCAAATTAACACTAGATCATGGATCACTACCAGATTACAACTAGATTCCTGCAGGATCACCACTAGAACACCCCCGGATTACCACTAGATCACAGCTGGATCACAACTGGGTAGAAGCGAGAACGTTTGCTAAAATATGTCATTCATAAAAACCACATCATTTCAAAACATCTCACGTTTATATACACACAGAGATAAAACTCTAAGTCTATATAACAGAAGTAATGGCACCCATTTCACCTTATGCATTCTTTCAATTACAGAACCATTTTAATAGAAAAGCTCCAGCGATTTTCTTTTGAGAGTTAAATACAGAACCATTTATAATGTTCTATTGGTCAAGTTCAGAAGTGTTCTTTATAGAACCAGAAAGAAGCTGTCTAACCTGTCTCTTTTAAGCTTACACAGAGAGCTGAATAGGTCCAAGTAGCCATGAGTCTCCAGGACCAGGGCTGAGAAAAAACACCAGATTGCAACTAGATCACTACCAGTTCACCATTAGATCACCACCAAATTACAGCTGGATCATTGCTAGATCACCACTAGATCACAACTAGATTACTACCAGATCACTGGTGGATCACCACTAGATTTCACCAGTGAACTACTAATTGATTGCCACCAGATCACAGCTAGAACACCACTAGATCATTGGTGGATCGCCGCTAGATCCCCACTGGATCGTCAACCAGATCAACACTAGATCACCACAGGATCACCACCAGATCACACTGGATCACCACTAGATCACTGCTGGACCATGACTAGATTATGAGTGGATCACCACAAGATTACACTAGATTAATGCTGGATCAGCACTAGATCGACACCAGACTACCACTAGATCACCACCAGATCACACTAGATCACCACTGGGCCACCACTGGATTATGGCCAGATCACATGAGATAACTACTGGATCTCTACCAGATCACACTAGATTTCACTGGATCACCACCAGATCACCACTGAATCACCACCAGATCACACTAGATCACTGCTGGATCACCACAAGATTATCACTGGGTCACTGCTGGATCACCACAGATCACACTAGATCACTGCTAGATCACACTGGATTACCAATGGATCACTGCTGGATCACCACTAGATCACTGCCAGACTAACACTAGATCATGGCTGGATTGCAACTGGATTACAACTAGATTGCTATGGGATCACTGCTGGATCACCATTAGATCGCCACCAGACCACAACTAGATCACCACTGGATCACCACCAGATTACCGTTTGATTGCCACTGGATCACCTGTGGATCACCCTTAAATCACCACTAGATTGCCAGTGGATCACCACTGGATCACTGCTCATTTGATAGTTAAGGATCTTTCTGGGTCTGACATAGGATCCTACATAGAATCTTTAGGACTTCTGTTAAAGAGATACAGATGAAAAATACTCAAAGGTTCTATATTTTCTAGGAATGCAATCTCATGACATACTTTCATAAAAACAAACAAAGAAAGAAAAAATATGAATGCCTCATACCCAGGTACTCCGGAGTCCCACAGGGTTCTTTAATCAGCCCATTCTCCAGCTTGGCCAAATGGAAATCACTGATAACGATTTTGGAGTGCTTCAGCCGGTTGTAGTATACCAGATTCTCCAACTGAAAAAATATGAGTAATAAAAACCAACATAATTTGTTGTGTTTTTTTTATTTATTAAAAACTATTTGCTGCACATGTGCCTGTGTATTGTGTGTCCACCAGGGGGAGCAGCGCCATGTACCTTCAGATTGCGGTGGACAATGTTGAGGGAGTGCAGGTACGCCACAGCCTCCAGCACCTGCCGGACCACGTTGCTGGTGTCCTTCTCGGAATAGTATCCCTGGTCAAGGATCCAGTCAAACACCTCGCGCCCTGTAGCACTGAAACACAACCAGAAACATCCAGCTACCTTGTTGGAACGTGTTTCCTTTTTTTAAAACCTGAGTTTTGAGGTCTAACTCATGCACATTCCTCACTTTTCACATTAGCAAGGACACACTGCAGAACACAACATGGCAAAACTCAAGCCTGGGGTCAGGGACACAATTATGATGGTGTCCTTGTGTTTATGAATCACACAAGGACCTGAAGATGTCTGATCGGTGAGGGAGAATGTTCTGGAAATGTAAGGAAGAGGCACAGGGAAGAAAAAAACATGCACTGCTGCAGAAATCTAACAAATGCAAATCTGAGCCCAAACAGAAAGAGAAGAGCATGGAGAGAGAGAGAGAGAGAGAGAGAGAGAGAATGCAGTGTATGTATCTGACATATCCTCAGGCTAGATGAGCTCAGGTTGCCTCAGTGCTGCAGGCTCAGCTGGAGAACAGGAGAGCAGCATCTCACAGCTGGCAGGAACAGGGATTAAAGTCGAAATACATTCTCATGACTGAAACTTTTTCTCTGTGTGCTTGTTAGGTCTTATCTATCTATTCTAACATTGCTATGTGCACCTTCAGCACTCATTTGCATCCCCTGTGGCTGGTTGCTACTGTGTGAGTGTTTAATGCACTGTTGGGAGTTTACGGCTTGTCCGTATAACCTTCTTTATGTGTGTTTGTGTTTTATTATCCACTGCAAGTGTGTTGGGTTCTGATGGTTTTGTTGTTTTTTTCCCCATTGCTTTAAGGTGAAACTCAGAAACCTTAGAAACCTCAGATTCCCCAGACTCCTTTCGATCAAGATTTGCTCGCAGAGCACAAGAGTTGAAAACCTTTCGAAAGAATTCCTCATGAGACGACACTGTCAGCATGCTGGAAGTCTGTAAATGTAGGTACTGCTACATACATACTGTGGTACATACTGTGTACATACTGTGTGCTGAGGGTTTATACACATGAGAAACACTCCATGTGTCTGAATGTTCACCTATCTGCAGGTGACCTGTGTGAGACTGATCTTAAAGAAATGTGTGGTGTTTATGCAGCAGGTTCTGTGCACGACTTACAGCTCCAGGAAGAGGTAATATTCTTTTCTTGTCTCATAGACATCCACCAGCTGCAGAATGTTAGGATGCTTCACCCTGTAATGAAAACATGATGAATGGAAAGTTAGGGTAAAGTGTGCATGTAAAATATATTTTTTTCAGTCAATACACAAACATCTAGCTTGTAAAAACTGTGACCATTCAGCAGTTTGATGTTTATGTGTCATTCTCTTCATGTGCATCAGTTAGATGAGTCAAATTAGTCAATTTCTCACATGGTCATTTACAGGTAAAGCAAACAGACCACTGCTATATCTGTCAGTCACAGTGAAGGAGGTATGGTCCCTGTGTTTATTAGTCATAATGATGGGGCATGGCCTCCGTATCTGTCAATCACAGTGAAGGAGGCATGGCTTCTGTGTTTATCAGTCATAGTAAAGGAGGTGTGGCCTCTGTGTCTGTCAGTCACAGTGAAGAAGGTGTGGCCTCTGTATCTGTCAGTCACAGTGAAGGAGGTGTGATCTCTGTCTGTTAGTCACAGTGAAGGAGGCATGGCCTCTGAATCTATCAGTCACAATGAATGAGGAGTGGCCTCTGTATCTGTCAGTTACAGTGAAGAAGGCATGGCATATTGTCATATTATTGAATGTATTGATTGTACTGTAATGTATTTTCTCAGAATTAAGCCACACCCACATCATTACTAGCACACTGAGCTGATGCTCTCTAAATCTCTTTATCATCCTGGTGTTAGTTGTAAAAGTATAACGTCATTCAGTAAAAGCAGCAGCATTAAGACTTCTTTCAACCCTGATGTTTATTACATGCTATTATTAATCCCAAAGAGCCTAGCTTTTAGGAGATTGCAAATGACACTACACAAAGGACACATTAGAGAGGAGCATGAGCGGCTGTTCAGAACCTCAGCCTGCACTTCTGGCTGATTGTAGCATGGTGACGTCGCTGTGCTTAATCAGAAATAGTTTAGGAACATCTGCTGCGTCTCTGCCTTTCTCACCACCCTGTCTGTCCAAACTGCTACATCTGCAGGAAAGCAGCCAAGACTGACACTGTGTTTCTACCAGACTTTAAGACAAAACCTCATTCTACATCTCTGTTTCTTCATCACTTTCAGCTGCACTGAAATAGAACATAAAGATCTTTAAAACATGCTGAGGCCTAAACCCAAACTCTCTCTCTCTCTCTTTCTCACTCACATCTTCAGGATGAATATCTCATTCTTGGCAGCCTTGCGCACTTTCCGTCCATCCTTCTTCATGAACTTTTTGCAGGTGTACATTTTCGATGTTGTCTTGTCCTTGGCTCGAAAGATCTCGCAGAACTCTTCCCTTTAAAAAGAAGAAACAAATGACAACTGAAGGGAGAACTCTTGAGTTTGGAAATTTGTACACCCAAAAAACAAGCAGTGGTCCTTCATCTAACAGCCTCAGAAAAAGAAATGAAAAAAAGTTTTCCAAGTATTTGGATCCCTTTAGAGTCAGTTTTGCTTTAGTGTGTATCACCCAAAGCAAAGTACACGCATTTCCCAGGAAGAAGCTCCACACTAAAGGTACAAAACATGCTTTTCTTCTTTTTTCTGAGAGTGTGAGGCATAAGGAACTCACTTTACAATGGAACTGGGCATTTTGAGATCTTTGAGCTCAGTTCCATTGATCCTGAGTTTCATACAAAAAGAACCAAAGCAAAAAGCTTCCATTTTGGTTTGTTCAGTTTGTTCCAATGGGATAAACTATAAATGGATAAAACTGGTAAAGGTCTGAAAAGCTCTCGAGGAACTTGTTTTTTTCTGAAATAGTAGACCTTTAGATGGCAGCGCTGACTGTAATCCCTTAATGGGAACCTAAATAGGAACTATTAAATTGGAGAAAAGTGGGGAATGCAATGGAAAAATTGATTTAATCAAAAAAGCAAACAGGCACAACGTTGAATCAGGTTCAAACTCGTGACCTCCTCACCCACAGTGCCACACCCATCAGTGACCCAGAGTCAAAGAAAGCAAATAAGTTTAAAAGTGGGTGGGACTTTGTTACTCTCTCCTGTCAATCAGAGTGACACAAGCCAATCATGAGCATCTGTGGTTTAATTTCTGCATAAAAAGGCAAATATCGCTTTCGGTGTTCTACAGCAGCACATGTTAACCATGCTAACCTTCACGATCTGTGACTGGTAGCGGTCGAGAGAGAGAGATAATGAGGGGCAACTGGGTGACAAATGGGGTACAAATTCAGCAGAGGAAAAATAAAAATGAAAGTAGAAAGTAAAAACTTTGAAGAGCCACTTGAGAGGATTTGCTCTATGGCCAACATGACAGTTACATGTCTATCCTTTCTCATGACCCTAGTCTTATGGATATCATCACATTTCATTCAGAGAGAGATCATGGATTCAGCATCACTTACGATTTAACAATCTGGCCGAGATCATATCTGTCTGTGATGTCTGTGGGACTGTTGTAGTCCTTCTTCTCCCCGAGCGTTAAGCAGCCAAAAGGCATGGCCCTTCTGCAGAGAGAGAGAGAGAGAGAGAGAGAGAGAGAGAGAGAGAATAATTGAGAGGTTTATTCAGAAATAGAGAAGAATATAAAAGCAAGCTGGAGACAAAGAAAAAACATTCCTGTTCTATTCAAATATATATTCAGCAGCAGCAGAGTTCAAGTCTGGCTCTAATATCACACCCAGACTCTGAATCAATCAATCAATCAATCAAATACCCCAGATCGTCCACTCAGAGCGCGTCTCTGGGACTGTCCACTCCCCACGGGGGGAAACGTACACCATGTCTGAGTAGTTAAACCTTCCACTTACACAAGTCTGAGCAATAGCACATGGCGCCGTACAACTCAAACCCGCCAACTAAATTAATTTACCTCTGAGCGCCCAGTGGGACACGGCGATGCTGCATGTTTGTGTTTTTCTAGACGGAATGACTCAGGAGAGGGAAAGAAGTGAAGAGAGACAGAGCAGCTGCTGAGTTCAAAACTTCAACCACCTTCTGAATTATCCAAAAGAGATCTCAAAACAGGTGAAACGAGATATCATGAGTTTTACTGAGCAAAACTGAGGAGGAGGCCTAGAGCAGGTCTGCTATAAAGATTTGGCTATAAACATTAACAGAACATTTCTCCAGCGTTCAAAAAAACATCTGCTGTAATGATTCAGTTCAATTAGGAAAAAGTCCCTGAAAATAAGTCGTGAGAGGAAGCAGACTCAGCAGATGGCGATTAATTGTCTTGAAGCAGTTCTGAAAATCACACGTTTACATTAATACGCTCATTCTAATGATGTATCGTTTCTATAGCAACAGTTCTTTCACAGTGGAGATGCAACAAAAAAAAATTGTTGACATTTTCAAGGAGACATTTATTTCACCATTATGGAAGGAGTCTCTAGTGCCAGGGATCATGTGGTTTCTCAGTAACAAGACAAACTGCATATTTTTAATCATAATAAATTCATAAGGGAGAAAATAAAGCAGAGGCTGGTGAGGGAAATTCACATACAAAAATTCACTCACACTCACTCACTCACTCACTCACACACACTCCAAGATGGCTGGCTTTGATAGTGATGGCACCATACAGAGGTGTGTGTGTGTGTGTGTGTGTGTGTGTGTGAGAGAGAGAGAGAGAGAGAGAGGTCTTGGGTGTATAAATGGACCGTCTGGCATGTGCTCAGCTGTATAACTACATTATTATCTTCTCACACCAACTCCGAGGCCTCTGAATCCTGGGAGCACAGGAGAAATTGCGATCGATGTTGCAGGAATTGCAGATAAGCTTCAGAGAGATGAACACAAAGAGAGAGAGAGAGAGAGAGAGAGACAGATAGAGACAGATAGAGAGCCAGAGAGGGCACTCAGAGCTGGTTTCTGTCTCCGGCCTTTGACGAATTGAAATTTCCTCCAGATCAGTGAGCTCGTGTGTCACATGAAAAGCGTGTGATTGACCAGACGGATTCTGTAACAAAAAACCAAATCGATCCGCTGACTTCAAATGGACACTCGGATAAATCGAGAAATAATTACTCACACAATTCAGTTATACATCCAGAATGAAGGAAAGCTCTTTCATAAGTGCTCTTCTTCATGTCCTTCTTCATCATCATCACCATCATCATTATATAAGCATCCTCAGCTGACCTTCTACACTCAGGATTTGATGCTCAGCATTTGGCTTCAGTATTTACAGTCCAGCAATAACTGAAGTTTGATGTTTAGCCACGTAATTGGACATGCAGACTGAATAGTAATGCCTTCATTTAAAATGAAACACCTTTATTTATCATTAACCCTGTGGTTACACTCACGATGCATCTTTCTTTCTTTCTTTCTGTCCTGTCTGCATCATTTAATTGCGTTCGTCACTTAGGGGTGTGGTCATTTTTCTATTTTCCTGTGGTTTAACTACAATATAAAATTGAAAGAAAACAGAAAGAAAAGTGAGAGAGAGAGAGAGAGAGAGAGAGAGAAAGAGAAAGAGATCATCTTGTATCTTCTCCAGTCTGTCAGTCAGTGAAGAAGCAAAGGCTGATGCTGAAGTTCTCGAGGGCTTTTGTGAAGAATGGCTGAGTGAAGTAGCCGAGGCTTCAGAGCTTCAGATCTTCAGAGTCTCAAAGGAGCAGAGAGACACACTCACAGAACATGGAGGGAAAAAGAGAAAAGAAGAGACAGAAGTTGGCTGTGAAAGAAAGACCAAGTCTCATCAGTCTAAACGAATTCAATCGGATCAACAGCCATCTGTATGTTCTGAGTGGAAGCTGTTCGGTTTTTTCCCCCCGAGGTGATGGAAGGCATTTTACAATCTCGGACTCAGCCAAGAAGATCAGCCCAAGATCCTTTCTCAGGGGAAAATATTATCTTTAGCATTACGTTTAAATATTCTTCATGAGGGTCAAGGAAAAAAAAAGGAATATGAGACTGATTTCGACATGTGCAATGTTCATGTGCAGTAATTTCATCCAGTTCCTTTCAAGGGTGCCAGTAATTTGTAAACAATAATAAACAGAATAGCATAAAGAGACACAAAGTTAGCATGACGAGACGTGCAAGTAATGATATCGTTAAAAATAAGAAAAAAATTTTTTTTCTGTCAATCAACCCACCTTGGTGGTTTTACTGGAATTGAGAGAGGAATTGAGGTAATGATGGAACCATCATGAGAGTGAAGAGAGAGGGAGAAACCAAGGCAAGAAAGTTCTACAGCATTATTTATTATGCATGCTGTGTGTGTGTGTGTGTGTGTGTGTGTGTTGTTTCCCACCACCGCTGTCTGAGATTTTCTCCTGCAGCACTTCATTCCCTGACATAATCAAAAAGCGCAGTCCTGACTTGTTATTGTGACTCCACCCCCTTCCTACACTGACACACACACATACACACTGCCACCCACGGCCTGTGCAGTCTCAGTGATTCAGACAGCTCGAGCCTCTGAGGTGAGCGAGTCATTTTAGAAATCTGACACACACACACACACACACAGTATCTTTACACCAAACTCAGGGGCTTGTTATTGAAGAACAGTATCTTCAGGTATTTTCAGTATCTCTTGCAGGTTGTTAGTTGGACCTGTGGTCCATCATGGTGTTGGTTAACCTCTTCTACATGTGCATGTCCATGTGTCTCATCTCTGGTTCTGTGTTCCACAGAGTTCTGACCTTTTTTAATCCTCTCTGTCTGTCTGTCTGTCTGTCTCGGTGTGCAGAGCTCCTTCAGCTGGCTGGGTTTAGAAGGTGACCGCTCTTACGCTACATCACACAGAAGTTACATCATGGAGGCGCAACACTTCAGTGTGGAGTCCAGTGGACTTGCCTCAGCTCACAGCATCTCACAGCCTCTTTCATCTTCTCTCCTGATTTCTCTCACATCTTCTGTAAATATGCTGTGCTGCTGCTGTGTAAACTCACAGCCTGTCGGCCTGCGCTAATCACGCCGAGCACTGTACATCAGAGGGGCATGGAGGAGATATTACTGTTCACCAGTTCTTCTTAAACCAGCAGGAGGATACAACCAACACACACCATCCTCACACTCAGCAGATGCTGAGCTCAACACTCTTAGTGTGTGTTAGGAGTGCGTGTTTCCTCCTGGCAACCAAAAATACAGTGTAGATTCCAGAATGTCTAAAAGAAAAAAAGTAGATTTCAATTGAATGTAAGGTTTGAAGTGCCTTAGGAGGCCACGCCTCCTTCACTGTGACTGACAGATACAGAGGACACACCTCCTTCACTGCGACTGACAGATACAGAGACAACACCTCCTTCACTGTGACTGACAGATACAGATGTCACACCTCCTTAATAAATATAATACATTTCTATCATATGATTAGTGTATTAATCTCTTTCCTAATGGAGGAAGTGATGCATGTGATGGGCAGAGCAGCACAACACTGAGGACTGGTCCATTTAATAACACACAAAAACTACATGTGTGTGTGTGTGTGTGTGTGTGTATGTGTGTTTTTCTCCATACTGCTGCTTTTGTATCTGTTGCCTTTTCTCTTCTCTCTTTCTCCTTTCATTAGCCATGAAACTGCATTAGCATGACTCTCCTCCAGAGCCGCTCTAAAGCAGATCTGCTGGAACAGAAAATAATGGGAACAACCATAATCGGCATTCCCTTCGGTTTGAAACACGGGGTATGTACACACACACACACACACACACACACTAAGAGTGAGCATAACGGAGTCTATTTTAAAAAAGGCAATGAAAGAGTTTGGCACGGAAATGAAGTGTGTCGGGATTTTGTAGCACTTCATTTCTAAAAGTGCAAGAGGCACTGATCCTCTCGTTTCATTAGCTTAGCTTCACAAAATGCACACACACACACACACTGTATATAGATGCTGCAGAAAGTTCCTCTTCTGCTGTAACCTCATGGCAGAGGTACACTCTTCCACTCTTCTGCACCACTTTCCTCTGAAGCAGTTGAAGATTTTAATCCTTCTAAAAATTTAGGGCATCTTGAATTCCAAGTGATTTGACTTCGATGTGACTGAATTTCTGGTATTTTATAGACACGCAGGTTATCACAGAAACACTGTGACTCTAGGGTTGCTGCTTAGTGACTTGGTTTCCATGGCTACGGCATGCACATACAGTAGATTTATGCAGAACTCAGAAATAGGAGTCGGAAATCTTTGCGTTTTCAAACTCAGCGTGAAACTTTGAGCAACAACAAGCAACAATTGAGCCAGTTAACCTCACTGTGATGACAAGTTTAAGGTCATTGTCTGGTCCAAGTTACAGATGTAAGCAGCTAGTATGTCTGTGTGGACTGATCCAAAATAAATTAAATCGTCTAAAGTACAGATATTGCATTTCATTTACTGATGATGATCATAATGTCACGTGAACAAAACCTCCCAGAAATTCCAAAAATGTATACAAATCTCTATTCGAATTGCGGACCCGTAACTAACCCGTGCGAACAACAGTGTACAGCATCGCCACCATGTTAGCCTGCACTTCTGGTCTAGACCAAGTCGGTGCATTTGCCTCTTTGTCTCCGGCTCTCTTTTATGCTGCCTCAGCAGTCTCTCCCAGTAAAATCAGCGTTGTATGAATCAACGTAAGATAAATATTGGTGGCCCTAGGCGTTAGCACGGCTGGAGCGCTAATAGAAGGCACCGTTAGACTGCTGACTCGGCGCTGGAGCTCAGAGGAGCGATTACTGACTGTAAATTCTGTCAGGTATCGGAGGAAAGGGCTGGAACACAGGCACTGAGATTGACGTCAGATTAGAAGGATGGGTTTCTTTCTGCAGAGTTCTAGAATCTTCTTCCGCACACACACACACACACAAAGAAGAATTTCAATATACTGTCATATCAGCTCTGAGATGCATTACGTCCCTCGTATCCAAGCGCAGGACGCAATATTTTACTGCCATCCACAGGGAGCGGTATATTTTTTTTTCTGTGTGCATCTCATTTTTTTTTATAGTCCTTTATATAACCACTTTATATGGAGTATAAAAATAGATTGTAGCTTGGTCATCATGGACTATGGCCAGGTCGCAGCATGAAAAACGGATCTGCCGTCAGCCGAGGTGTTAAAATTCTGATGGTTTTGAGAAACTGCATCGTCTTCACCTCGGCCCACGCCGTAGCGACGCCGCACTTCATCATGGACATAAATCTAATCTTACCGAACCCCAGTCCTACATTCACTCTCGGGGCTGGGAAGCAGGACTCGTACTTCACAACAGAAAGCTCTGTGAAAGTTAGGTGTCATATCAGTGCTACGGAGCTCTGGATGCTGATTAGTCAGAGGATGATCATTAATAGCGCCTAACAGCAAAAAATATATATCAAAACCGTTTGATCGTTTATATGGTGACATTTTTTTTTAAAAGCCATTTATTTAACAGAATTGGAATTTTATGGAAGTAAAGGCAGAGGAGGGCGGGGCTCAGAGCCTAGGGTGAATGTAGGATTGTGTTAATGATGTTAATTAATTTGCGTTGACAACAAAGAGCGAATTGTTCAGTGTGTGTTTGTGGAAGGCAATTACTGATGTGTTCGGCTACAGGACACAGACAGAGTACTTTGTGGGAGAGAGAGACAGAGAGACAGAGACAAAGAGAAAGGCATAAACAGAAGACCCCCCCACACACACACTCCTCCCAATTCACTACTCCTTCCTCCTCATAGAGCATAAACTTGGACTTGCACTTCATCCACCACCAGAGATGTGAGACACTGTAGATGTGTACATACTGTTTTTTTTGGCACATTGGTTGCAATCACAAGGCAAGGGAAGCAGCAGGTTTAGCTTTGAGCTCAGCTGATTACACTTGACACTTAAGACCTGCGAAGGTTTCAGTAATAATCAGCTATAGTCAGTGTGTGTTTGTGTGTGTGTCTGTGTGTTGACATTTAGCACCGACAAGTAAATCTGTCATTTATTTGTCAGAGTATAAAACTTACTTGCCCAGAGAGAGAGAGAGAGAGAGAGAGAGAGAGAGAGAGAGAGATGTAGCTGACAGCTGAAATATTGTGGTCATGGACCCATACCTAGATAAGTGCAATACTCCACCTCAGTGTTTCCCACAGGACAGCAGCACAGCAGCGGTCTACTACACGTGACCTACGTGATGTTCTGATGTACTGAATATTTATGCATTTATTTAAGTATTTGTTGTCATTTTTTAGCTAAATGCTAGGCGTGTTGCTGTGCGACTCTCTTCCTAACTGACTGGTCATTAGTTGATGTGATCCGTGTGAGTTTCTCAGAGCTCTCTGGTGCACGGTTTCGGCGTGACTGAGCGGATGCGTCTCTGTTACTGACACGGTGATCCTCCTGCACCTGTACAACCAATCGGCTTCTTTAAACAGTTCTCCAGTGTGACGTGTACACTGTTATAGAGAAACTAGATTCATTAGTAAACCAGTATATCTGGCTATGCTACTGGTGCCAGTGTAATAGTTCTGTGCGCGTGAGCCTCATTTCCTCTTCTGCGATTTTATTTTCGGACCCAAAGAAGAAGCGGGGAAATAGGTTTACTTTATGTATTAGATGATTGAAACAACACTCTTTGTTTTTGTTTCTTTCTTTTGGAAACGTTAATCGAACGAGCAAAAGATATAGGGACTGATTTATCTGGTTTGTTCTTTAAAATATCCTCCGTGTCCGCTGCTGACGTCACAGTGGATAACCTGTCTGTCTCTGTCTGTCTGTCAGTCTTTCTCTGTTTGTCTGTCTCTGTCTGTCTCTGTCTGCCTGTCAGTCTTTCTCTGTTTGTCTGTCTCTGTCTGTCTGTCTGCCTACCAGCAGAGGTTTGGTGTCCTTGCGTATTTCAGCCTGAGGATGGCGCTCTAACATCGATTGGCAGGTTCGATATGCATACATAGAATTTTATCTTAGAATGAACACCTTGAGGTGGTATTTATTGTGTTTGAATGGTGATTTTAGAATGTTACGAGGAGCTGGGGAAAATGCAGGAGAGGAAAACAAAAGCCAGTTCTCAGAACAATTAATCAAGTTAACCCTGAGCAAAAACAAAACAAAACAAACAAACAATTTATAGGCTATTTTTAATCGAATTTTTGTTTATTATTTTTTATTCAAATTTTATTTATTTATTGGTCATCTTGTTCTTTTGCAATTACCTCCCTTTATGGATTGTGTAAATTTTATATTTTCGTATTTACTTACACTTACACTACTACACACACACACACACACACACACACACCTGCCCCCCTGTTAAAGAAAAGCGGAAAAGCAAGCATGAGAAACAGAAAACTTTATTCCGTTTAACAGCTAAGAATTTCTGTCGTGCCGAGATCTGTAAAAAAAAATATAAATGTAAGATCTGGAAAATGTTCTACTTGAAAGACCAAACATTGTCCTTTGTGTGTTGTACAATTTTTATATCTGGCTTGTCAAGGCCAAGTTGTTTGTTAGTCATTTTCTTGCTTTCTCTCAGTCGAGTGTAACAGAAACTCGGATGCTCTGTGCCACTCTCCACGTTCACAGACTGCCGCATCTGCGTAAAAACATCACATCCCTATGCAGCGCTGCTGAGCTCGTGAAGGCTGCCACACCCCTTTGACCCGCTTATTACAATCAGAACATAACCAACCTGCCTGCGTTACATGTCAACTTATCCATCTGACTTTACCACTTAAAATAGTCTAGAAACTCCGGAAACATTTTTGGAATTTTACGATTCAGTTTATATTGATCTCTATGTTTTCAAGTGGATGAATTTATTTGCTGGGCCACTGCACCTCCTGCCCATACAGACGAGCCGCCGCTGCTGTCTCTCACTAATTAATCGCCCCACTAATTAACCGCTGGCAAATGGCACCGATCTCTCGGATGGATAAAAGATAGTTATAAAATAAAATAAATGCAAAAACGAGTTGGACGGTAATATATAGGCTATATATGAGGAAACACTGTCGTGCAATAAACTGGATTCTCTGCGTCGGAAAAGTGAAGTCACAGAGTAAAGATGTTAGCTCGAGGCAGTGTTTAGGGAAACATGAGAGCGGAAGCTGTGAACATGACCTCAGAAAGTTACAGTGGTATAAAAAATAAAAAAGACGGTTTGATGTAGTGAAATTAAGTTCAGGTAAACAATGTCTCATGCTAACTGCCAGAGTGACAGTAGTCACCAAGTTAAAAAACCTAGTGTAGCTCAGTCCATCAGTAACAACTACAATCACCTGGTGACTGGTCAGACTGCAAAAAACACTCCATCCTTCTCCTTATATCACACACTGTCAAACTCATCTCTCCAGGTAAGGATAAAGTTCCTCTTCATTTTAGTTTCATAACCTCTGTAGAGTCCGTGATCTTATTTTCCCCCTTTAACTTGATGCTTTGCCTGGTTTGTAAACAGCTGCTTGTTTAAACCTGTACTTTCCCATTGCCCCCTGTGTAGCCTGACGAGCTCTTACATCATTGTGAACTTGTTTCTAAATGACTAGATCACAAATAAATTCAGTTTTTATTATTTTTATTTTGTTATTGCCATTTTCAGGTAACATTTTCTTCCACTTAGCTTTAACGAGGAGCCCTGCTCAGTGTAATCAGCCATTTTGTTTACTTCTTGTGAAGGTAAGTTTAGCTGTTGTTTTGGTTATTTCGTTTCCCCCCACCAAATTCCTGTGTTGGAATTTAAAGAAATGTAAAATTTGGACAGTCATTTTTTTTCTTTCTGAATTTGAAGCTCACAAGCAAAACACTTTTAATGTCTTTATCCTTTGTAGCTAGAATGGTGTAATTGGTAACTGGAAGCTACAGATTGATAAACAGAAGCACCACCAATCATTGAAGTGAAGTGCTTAGTGAAAGTTTGTCCTTTAACTTGTTTCTAGTCTGGAGTGATTTAATAATTACTCAGAGCTCTGCTTGTTTATCTCAGGAGATTTAACAAACTAAACCATGTTTTATTAAGGTGAGGGTTACACTGCTTCTCAGGAAATCTCACATTTCTGCCCTCATGTTGCAGGTGGACGCTCAGGTGTTTTAGCAATAAGAGAGAAAGAAGTTTGTTCACCCCAAAAGACCATTGTCTGGACCCTGTTTGTTTTGTGTCTGTAATTGATGTGTGATCTCCCTCTTTCATTTGGCTGCTCAGGTTTTGTTCTGATCTTCCAAAATCCAGGTTTGGACTTTCCTTAATCAGTTCAGTAGATTTCTACAGACTGTTTAAAGTTATGTTCGATTTTATTTGTATTTATTTTACTTCAGGTCTGATTTTTAAAGGTGTCCTGGGGTTCCTGATTTGGTTCTTGTGGATGAATTGTTGTTGGTATAAGACCCAAGGATGAAAAGGTGAGCAAGAGGTTTTATGTTCAAAACATTAAATACAGTCTAGCTGCTCAGTTTATTCTTGTTTTTTTTTTTTTTCATTTTTTAATTTTTAATTTTTTTTTTTTTAAAGTTGGTCTGCTTGTAAAAGACAAGCCCCCCCAAAAAAGTAAGTAAGTAAGCAGGTCTGTGTGGCATAAAGGTAAATTCTATGCCTCTCCTGTGGAAGATCATGGGTTCAAACCTCACATGGGGATGTGTGGTGATAGAGAGGCTGAGATGTGAAGGTAGGAGAGAGAGGAGGAGGTAAAGAGAGGCTGAGATGTGAAGGTAGGAGAGAGAGAGAGGAGGAGGTAAAGAGAGGCAGATAGTGGGGAAGTGTGAATGCTCATAAGAGTGGGTTCTGCTTTATGTTCTTAAGGGAAGGAGGAGCTATCTCTCTTCAGGTACCTCTTTTCTCATCTTTATACCTGTCCTGCCTGACTCTTTTCCATGTGCTCCTTGTTTACCCAGCCTGGGCTCACCCCATTCTACTCCCTCTGTTCAGCACCTCCGTTATCCCTCACTGAGCTTCCTCAGCATGCTCAGTGTGTTTTTAGTGACCGCCCCATTCACTGCACTTTTCCAGACTGGCCACCCCCTCATGGCCTGCTCCATCATGCTCAGGGTGCTCTGTCATTGGCTCACTGAGCACCCCACACTCAGTGTGCCTGCCTTCTCTTAGTAGTCACCCCATTAACACTTCCGCAACTGGTATACTGACCACCCCACTCAGTGTATTCCAGTCCGCTCACTGGCCCATTCACCACCTCAGTTTCTCTGTGGGTCACGCTTTGATTTTTTTTGGATCTGTGACCCGGGCCTTGATCCAACAACTTTTACCACCAGAGGCAGACACCAACCGATTGCACCACAGACCTCATATTGAGTATCTCTTTTTCAAAACATTTCTCTTTCAGATTCAGAGTCTTTGTAGCAAACAGACTAAAGGTAGCTTTGAACCAAGAAGTTACATCATGAAGAGCTGTTACACTGACCACTGTGCTATATGGCAGTCAAATACACATCACACCGGAATAACTTTAAAGTGTTTCTCTAAGGGCTTCTGGTTATTTAAAAAGCAACTTTGAATAAACACAGACTTGAACCTACAACCTCCAGTCTCAGGGAGCATTACTCTAACCACTACGCTAAGAAACGGAGCAAACGGCTTACCAGAACACCCTTAGAGTGTTTCTCTTTCAGCGTCTGATTATTTCAAAAGGAAATTGACTAAAGACAGATTTGAACCTGCAATCTACGTTGTTAAAGTGCATTTTTCTAACCACTGTACTATCAAATATGTGAATAACTGCCTCACCAGAACCCCTTTAGAGTGTTTCTCTTGTAGATCCTGAGTCTTTATAAAGGAAATTGACTAGAGACAGGTTTGAACCTGCAAGCTACATTGTTAAAGAGCATTACTCTATCCACTGTACTATCAACCAGAGGAACCAACACGCTAGTGAAACACCTTAAAACACTTTCTCTTGTAGCTTCTGTTTATTAAAAAAGAAGCAACTGATGTCAGATTTGAACTTCCAACCTACAGCATAAGACAGTATTACTCTAACCACTGTACTACAGAAAAAGTGCAGCTACATGTTGTTAGACGTTGGATTTTTGTTCTCCATCAACTAAATATTATATTGAAAGGATATTGGAAAGGTACATGTATATATATTTTTATAAACTTTTCTAAGATAAGGTTAAGGTAAGAAACTGACTAAACGTAGACTTGATCCTATGATCTCCAGCATAATGGAGCATTAATTCTAACCACTGTGTTATCAAGCAGTTGGTAGTGGTGCTACTGAAACACCTTAACACAGTTTCTCTTGTAGCTTCTCGTTATTAAAATAATGTTAGTGAAAGTCAGATTTATTCCAGCATGAAGGAGCATTAGTCTAACCACTGTGATATGGAAGAGCGGTGCTGGTGTTAAAATGATGGACTTTTATCCTTCATCGCCCAAAACCTAGCAGAGAACTCTTCAGGAATTTGAGGACGAGTTGGTGTTTCACTTTGAGCTGTTTATGAACTTCAGTCCCCTTGCTGTAGCTTCAGTCCAGTTTCAGTTCTGTTGGGAAGTTTCTGGAATCTTCTTCTCCTGCTTTCATTCTCCACTTCTTTCTCCACTGACCATCTCAATACACACAACTCCACTCTAGTGAAGATGGGAATAAACCCTTCAGGAGCAGCTTTTACCCACAATGCATTGTGCTTTGACACATTTCTATTTTTGGAACCTTGAACTCAATGATGGTAGATTTAAAAATGCTTCAGATTTCAGAAATATAATTTTAAAAAGTTATATTTGAAGTGTTCAACTTGGAGTTTCATGTAACATCACTGTTATTTTTTTCTTTACCAACAATTAATCTCAAATTTCAACCCACTTGTGATGGAACGTGAAAGGGAAGAGTGATAAAAACAAAAAGTGGGAGGAGCCAGACACAATGGAGAGAAAGTAACGTCATGGTCATGGTACTTTACTAGGTCTGAGTGTGGCCTTGTGAGGGGGACTAACAGATGTTGCACCTGTGATTGGATGCCACTCACAAGCTTTAGCCAATCGAACACTAGCACATGAAGATCTTTCACTTCTGAGCCATGCTCTTCGGTCACTCAAGAAGACCAGGCTTTGAGTTATTATAGTCTTGACCAGGGCTTTGATTCAACCATCACTAACACCAGAGCTGAACCTCAACCACAGGAGCATGCCAAAGAACCCTTTATTTATATATATATATATATATATATATATATATATATATATATATATATATATTTATATATATATATATATATATATATATATATAAATATATATATATAACTAAGTGAAACCATTTTTGAACCCATGACCTGCAGCATTAAGGAGCATTACTCTAACCACTATATTACCAGAGAGCTGAAATAAATGGACCATATGAATTTTTCTCTTGTGTCAAACAAAAACTAAGGCAAACTTCATACCAGAGAAAAGGTTAAAAAAAAAATCTGAATGTAGTGGAGTTTGCATGTTCTCCCCATGTCTGTGTGGGTTTACTCCAGGTACTCCGATTTCCTCCCACAGTCCAAAAACATGTACACTAGGTTGACTGGTAATTCTAAATTGCCCATAGGAGTGGGTGTGAGTGTGTGTGGTTGTCTGTCTATATGTGTGTGGCCCTGTGATGGACTGGTGACCTGTCCAGGGTGTACCCCTGCCTTTCGCCTAATGTGTGCTGGGATAGGCTCCAGCAGATCCCCGTGACCCTAATTAGGAATAAAGCGGGTATAGACAATGGATGGATAGAAATCTGAATGTGGACCAGCCACCATGAAGGAGCACAACTCTAAGCACTGGACTGTGGAAGAGATGCAGTGCTGAAGACATGCTGGTTTTTTGTTTTACATAAACAAACAGACTAACAAAAAACACAACTAAAACCATCCGCATACAAGAACAGCTTTATTTATTTGATATTTCTATTCAAAATGAGATTCTAAGTAAGAAACTATGATCAGATTTGAACGTACAACCTACACCATGTGAGAGTGTGACTCTATCCACTGTATTACAGATCACACAGAGACAGAAAGATGAAATCCAGAGAAGTTGTTGTTGTTAAAGTCTACACTTCAAGTCAGTTCATAACTTCAGCCCCTCTGCTGTAGTTTCAGTATCTTGAAGCTGTCCAAATCTTCATACTTCAGTTCAGAGTTCACGTTGATAAACTGCCAAACAAATGCTGAGACTCTTCAGGAAATGATACGTTATCTTTAACTGAATGAGGTTTCATTAAACACACATCTCTCCACACATTTTCCCAGATCCTTCTGTACAGCAGGGTTCAAAGCCGAGGCTCAAATCAAACCCATTGTATCCTGTTTAGGAAATGAAACATGACTTCGTTCATTTTTCAAACCATTTTCCAAAGAACTCGGCGTCACTCGAGAAGAAAATCAATAGCGTAACCAATTAATGGTGCTTCAGAAGATCTTTCCGAGCTAACTGCTCCCTGATTGCAGAACGTAATCTGCTCCAGTAATGACTCGAAGCTCACTATTAGCCTGAATATACGGTCATTAGATCAATGTGACGATCATTAAGATACGCTGACAAAAGAATCCTACCGATTTATAGGAAGTGTGGTGATGAGGCTCTGCTATCTTGAAGCTGGAGAAGGAGTGTGAGTCAGAGGTCAGCAGGCCTGCTGTGGAGGCGTTTACCTGCTCTTTTGCTTTCTCCACAGGGCTTCGAGCTGCTTTATTTACTGCGAGAACGAAGGTGTACGATGACCTGCAGCTCTGAACACCTGCACAGACATCACCTTCACTTTACTTACAAAAGTAAACTTTTTGTATCTCTCCCTATGGCCGACGAGCTGCAGGAGCTCATGCTACACCATCTATATGAAGAAAACCATTTAAATTCTGCTGATCAGCCACCAGAGGGCATTTGTTACAGTGATGTCTATCATGAGGGTGATCTTAGGAGGGACAAACCTGTGTTTATACAGTGGAGATAAGAACAGCATGGTAAAATAAATAATAAAAAAATTACAAAGTTATTTTTATTAAGGAAATGTGAGAATGCATTTTAAGATATCGCTGAGCAGAGAATAAAAAAAGATGTGTGGGGTGTGTCACAGGCAGGACAAAAGAAATGAAGTGTAAGAAGGTTTTAAAATCGGTTTAATAAAGAATTTGACACTCAGCCGATCAGATTTTTTCGTCTGCTTCATAATAACATTTAACCCACAGCCATGAAGTTGTTATTTACTGAAACAGCTTTTACTTGGAAGGAAATGGATAGCAGGCTGTGAAATTTAATCCAGGACCTTCTGGACAAACTCTCAGAGCTGGAAATAATCTGAAGTCAGTAATATGTTCAGATTAGCTTCAGCTAGCCTGCAGACACGATTAGACAAAAAGCACAGCAGCAGAAACTTAACTTCAAATCAGCAGCTCCGGCTGGGTGATAAACACAGACTTCTTCTGGTGTTAAAGAGGAATCAATCTTCCCATTCAGACTGCAGAGCCGAACCCTCTGGGCAGTAATCTGTTATCTCTATTGGACCTGCTGGTGGAAGTCAGCGTTCCTCACATCCACACCTGGAGGCTGGGGCAGATAATGAAGGGCTGACCCGAAGAGGACTCGTGTAGCTCAAGAAAAGGTGAGAGCGGAAGCTGCAGACCTGTCGAGATCCAGCACTGGATCCAAGCTGAAGAACCAAATGGATCTGACTAAACATCTGCTTTACATCTTAAAAAGAAGTCTCTTTAATCCTGAATGAATTTTACTGTTTCTTTAGATAGAGTAAAAAACTTTTGGCAACCTGAAGATGCCAGAAAACCTGAAGCTCCAGCTTTGTCTCTGACTGTAACAGAGTGCTGAACACTGGAGAGTCCTTCCATACATCATACAGAAAAATCTCCTCACAGAAACATTTTCTGGTTTAAATAAAATTCTGTAAACAATTATTCTCACACCGTTTATTTCTCTCTCTGTCCATAAAACTGGAAAAAAAGAAAAAAGAAAACGACTCATAATTTATCACAACCATTATTTCACTAAATATCCTCTGATAAAGCAGGTTTTTATAACAATTTTATTCCTTCATAAAAAAATAAAATAAAATTCCGATGCTTCCGATGCTCTCATTAACTTCCTGAAGTAAACCAGGCCGGATCTGTAAGTGCTCGGTTTATGGATAGCGTACAAGAGCCGAGAGCTGCTGTAATTAGATTGGACATAGCTTCCAAACACATTACCCTGCGCCGAGGCGGCCAGTCATAAATTTCACAAGACTTGAAATATCTCCTCGGCCACGGTACTGCCGCGCTGCCAGCAGCAAACAAGCAAGCCAAAGCGCTCGTTCATCCCAACACTCCCCTTCAAAAGCCACCATCCTTTTAACCTTCAGATATCAAAGCTTAAGTAGAGCTAATTCATTAGACTCTTTCTGAGTCTTTCAGAAATTTCCAGAGAAAGGCTGCTGGGTGTCGTGTCTTATATAACCAGCGATGAATACCATCATTACCTCAAACA
This sequence comes from Hemibagrus wyckioides, assembly GCF_019097595.1. Lineage (NCBI taxonomy): Eukaryota > Metazoa > Chordata > Actinopteri > Siluriformes > Bagridae > Hemibagrus > Hemibagrus wyckioides. The sequence goes on from NC_080730.1 coordinate 19,453,728, forward strand.
AAGACGAAGACAAATCAAACTCTGATCACGTTCTCTGTGATATAATCTTTTTCGAAGTATATTATCCTGACATTTTACACTTCATTTGCTCTACATATTGAATTAGGAATGATATTAATCAGGAAACGCTTCAAAAACTATACTGATACCCACAGGACAGAGAACGAGTGAGAACCGCAAGAACGTCACGGCGTACGCTTCATACTGATAATTCATCTGAAAAAAAGAAAAATTGGACGAGAGTGTAATGAGTCCTGAATTCTTGATAAAAGAAAATTGATATCATATTCTCTAAGGTAAAAGAGTGAGGAGAAGTGGCAGATGTTTTGCCTCTTGAAACCAGATTAAATGGGATTGTGTTTGTGTAAGTGTTTGTTTGATCTAATCTTAGTTAATGATCCAGGTGGATCTGGAGCCTTTCCCGGGAACGTTGGGAATACACACACATGAAGAAAGGGGAGGGACAGAGGAAACCAGCGGGATGGAGAAAATAGGAGGGACAGAGGAAACAAGAGGGGTGGAGGAAACAGGAGGGATGGAGGAAATCAGAGGGGTGATGAAACATGAGGGATGGATGAAACTGATGGGATGGATGAAACAGGAGGGATGAAGGAAACAAGAGGAACGGAGGAAACAAGAGGGGCGGAGGAACCAAGAGGCATGGAGGAATCCGGAGGGATGGATGAAACGGGAAGGATGGAGGAAACAAGAGGGATGAAGGAAACAAGAGGGATGGAGGAAACATGAGGGATGGATGAAACAGGAAGGATGGAGGAAACATGAGAGATAGAGGAAACAGGAGGGATGAAGGAAACCGGGGGGATGCAGGAAACAGGAGAAGCCAGAGGAAAGCAGCAGAAGTAAAGAAGTGTGATCAGACCCAGGAGCCTGGAGCTATGAAGCTTCCTGTGAAATCCAGCATGACGTCTGGACACGTGTGTGTTTATAAATAGTGACATATAAGAATGAAGATTAATCAAGTGAAAAGATTGTGGATTGTAAGTCTGGACTCACCATAAACACTCCACTTCCCTGTGGTGAAGCTGAGAGCTTGAATCAGGTGTGCTGGAGATAAAGATCCATTACACATGGCGGTGAGATGAGCGGCGGTGAGATACGCTGGAATTCCTGCTAGTGTAGCACTAACAGAATCACCTCCATTCAATGTAGCACACACACACACCCTCTGGTGCATGAGGTTAATACGAGTCATAGAGGATCATCTGCTCCCAGAAACCCCAACACATTAAGCGTCTGCGCTCACACTAGGCTGAAAAATTGCCGTTTCCATGGTGGGTGTGTGAGTGTGTATGTGTGTGTGTGTGTGTGTGAGAGAGAGAGAGAGAGAGAGAGAGAGAGTGCGAGGGCTCTTTAGAGCAAACATGACACACTGGGCTTTCTGTTCTGGAGTCGGCTCGTGATTAATCAGTGTTATTATGTCATTTCCTAGGACGGAAATGAGACAGGGAGAAACATAGGGTAAATAAGATGAGAGACACAGAGAGGAGCAGCATTAGAGTGGGTGAATGTGAGGAGAGAGAGAGAGAGAGAGAGAGAGAGAGAGAGAGACAGAAATAGACAGAGAGGCATGAGTCACCTAGTGGATGGGGTCGAAGGGCAGTGAGGTGGGATGTGAAGAGCACTAAGTGAGAAAGGTGTGAAGCTGCTCCGTTAATAAAGGGTAACACCCACGCTCCATCCTCTACACTAAACCACTTTACCAAGCACCTCTTAGCGTGTGTGTGTGTGTGTGTGTGTGTGTGAATGCAAACAGGACAGAAAGAGAACAACTATTTACAGCTGTGATACAGATGTGCAGCTGCTAAAGATACATCAGACTGGTGAAAATCACACCACTGTGTAGCATTAACCCGCTTCCTGGATGTAGATGATCAAAAGATGCTCCTGGGTTCCTAACACACACACTCACACACACCCGTCCACCCAGAGTGACAAGCAGACACACAGAGCAGGTTCTTGCCGATCTCATGCGGTCATGTGGAGCGTAACAGCCATCACTGATCCTTTTCCTGGAACATCGTGTTCCTAAAACGAAGGGTTCTGCTTTTATCTCAGGATTCTAGCTGGAGGATGGAACTACTAAAGACTCAGCACTCCAAATCTGCTGTAATCTCCTTACTGCAGAGCACTCCAGAGAAACTCAACACGTCCTAAAGCTGGGATCCCTAGGGGCCCGGGTTCGCTCGTTCGGGTCAGACGACACGTGATCTCGTGGTCAGTTATAGCGGTTCGGTTTGTCTCCCACCTCGGTGTGAATCTCCCGCTCTGCTTTATTCACATGCTAATCATGGCATCCTGCTTTAAGGCCTGTTGTGTGTCTGGGTTTTTTTTTATTTATTTTATTTATTTATTTATTTATTTTTGCGTTGCCTTGGATACGGCCCTTCACTGGCGCATCCGCTGTACAGTTCCAGTAACAGAGCATGAGAATAAATCACATGCTTTTTTTTCAGAGGGGGGGGAGGAGGATGTACAGCGTGCTATGCGTGGCTAAATTTAGGTGCCTCCTGCTCTTGTGATGGTCTCTAAGAATTTGGAAGGAAAAAAGCTTTCTTTCTTTTCTTTTTTTTAAATCTGGAACATTGGAAATAGTGCAGAGAGAAGCGGCTGGATCTCACACAGTGTGGGCAGTAAGAAGGAATTAGAGCAGGCACTGTTGCATGAACTCTCTCACACACACACACACACACACACACAGTTAATGGTATGCTTCAGCCATCTGCGATGTGCCGTAATAGATTTGCAGTGTTTTATATATTCAGCAACTTCAGATCACCCGCCGATTACCTCAGACATCCGATATTCTAATCACATTACATCTCGTCTCGCTTCTCTAGCAGCTGTTGCTTGTCCTTTATCGGAAATAAAGCACCTAATGAGCGGTGGCGAGAAAAAAAATTCTTACCTACTTAAATATTTTAGGATCCGGTCATCCTCGAAGAGGAAAAAAAATTGTATTGTAAAGATTTTATTTGGAATGCGGTGTGGACATTTTAACAGCTTATATGTGCATACAAACTGAATTCATTAGGCTTTTTTTTTCACCTCTTTCCAACAGCTTGGCCCAATCATGATGTTCACTGTGTGAGATCACACTTAGCTAGCGAGGTGTTAGACGTCATCTTTAAGCAGGCTGCGTTTGATCAACTGGATCCTTACACAAGACGTCCGCAGGAGGACAGCTACAGTAAAATGTGTTTATTTTAAAGTAAAAAACATTTGCCAAATTTTGGCCAGAATTCATGAACAGTGGTAGGTGACCCGTGTTCAGGAGGGTTCACAACAATATAAATATTATCTCTGCCAAATATACACAAGATTTATCCATCAGGGTTGGTGTGCTAACCAAAATCACCAGCAGGACATGGAGACCTGGAGAAAGTTTTTAAGACCGTGGTTTATTACGGTGGCCGAGAAGTGCAAAACACAATAACAAATCAAAAAACACAATTCAGTCTTCCAAACATACCTGGTGTGTTTTTAGAGATCGCAAACTAATCTTTACGGCATGATACGCTATCAGTATATCCATAATCACTCCAAAATCACGCAATAACCAAAAAAATGATTTAAAGTGAAGGCAGAACTCCACACATGTACAAGAAATAAATTTAGATACACAATTTCCTACTTCCTGTATATCCTGAGTGACAGATGTCTCGTCCAATCAGAGGGAAGAATTCCATTGGCAAACTATACCTACCTTTTCCACTTTGTCTGAATTTTCAGATTTGTTATTTTGTTTTGCGCTTCTCGGCCACCGTCGTTTATAAAATGATTAGAAATAATCTAAAATCCTACATCTGTACAGTCCAAAGGTTTGAGAGCACAGTGAAATTCTGGATAACTTCATACCCCTACATAGAAAAGGTCTGATTTTCTGATCATCAAAAAATGTCTTTAAAGCAAAAATGAGACGAACCAAATACTCATGTAGATGTTTCTAAGCTTCAGCTTTTCACTTGGGTTGATGTACAAATTAAATTAAAAAACAGACTTTTCACTAGACATTAATGTTAATCTCAGTGTACACACAATCCTGAGAGACTGGGCCCTCTCACACACCTTGAGGTCAGCAACAGCAGCAGTGTGTAAAGACTGAGACGTGGAGGAAGACGGCGGCTCCAGGCTGCATCGACCCGAGCACTGGAGCTTTCAAGGCCAGCGCTTTGCAAGTTTAATGAAAATAGATTTCTACCTGAAATAGACAGATAAAGACAGAGACTCCGGGATGATGATTTAGTGGAGAACGTCAAATTCAATTAAATCTGACGACAGGTATTCGAAGCATTTTTGGACACAGAGGAAGAGCAATGTCTCCAAATAAGAAGTGATCCAGAAGCTGGAGAATTACAGGAGCAGAGGGAGTGCTGGGAAGATGAGAGGGAGGGTCGCGACAGATGGATCTGCATCAGCACCAGAACCGGTCCTGAGATAAATACACAGAATGTGTGGACCAGTCTGACTTCTTTCTGGACCAGACCGTAAAGTCCCTCAGCTTGAAGCCGTGAGAGACGTCAGGAGACTCCACGTCCTTTTGGGCCGATGGTTCACGAAACACGTCAGCAGTGGTGATGAAGACGATGTGTGTGAAATACAATCGCAAAACAAGCTGCAGGAGAATCTGAGCGTAAAAACAGACTGAGCAGACGAACGAACGTTCAAATTACACGAAAGGACACACAACATAACCATGAAAATAATAATAATAAATTGTGTGTGTGTGTGTGTGTGTGGCTCAGCACTAACAGTCTGGCTGTTTACCGATCGACGGATTCGTCTGTTTTTTTTTTCCTGGAAGAGACACACGAGGTAACTTGCGCAAAACAAATGCGCTCTCCTAACAGAGCGTGAAATGGAGAAACATCATATGGTCGAGAAGTAACGAGGGAAATAACAGACGAAACTGCAACACAGCAACAGATTGCATTATGAAGCTTGAGTCACGAGCCTCCGTGAAGAGTACAAACAAAACAAAACAAAACAAAAAAAATGATTTTTTTCAAAAAATATTTTTGTACTGCAACCACAGAAAAAGGCTATGAACATTTTTCATGAATGTTTACTGAAGACCTCTCCCTTTCTCTCTCTCTCTCTCTCTCTCTCTCTCTCTGCCAGTTAACCCACGCATGTCTTACATATAAGCAGTGCACTCACGAGTCTTTTTCGTCTGATTCAGGACTTTCTGTCTTTCGGAAATCCACTACTGCCTCCTACAAGCTGTTAAGTGCAGCGCTGCTGAGACGTTATTAATCAGGACGCCGGACGCTGCTGGTCAGTGTCATTCTGGGTTAATAATGAACTGGGCTCTTTATTATTGGGAAGTTGCTCTGTGGCGCTGTGGCTCTGAGAAGCTTTACAGGACCTCTTGTAAAGATTCACAGATTCATGAGCTCGCTGGAAAGACAGACGGAGCATCGGTGAGGGTCTAATGACTGGCTGAATATAACATAAAGCACAGGAAGGAGACAGAACCCAGGAACACAACAATCTGACCGATGATGTAATATCCATATTGTGATAAAAGCAGGTCATTGCACTTTCCTGAGTTTCACAATCGCTTTCACTATCATGTGTTTATGAATGAAAATGACCGGAGGTTGTCTGATTTTGCAATTTTATACTCCTTTTTCTTAAATATATTTTTTAGTAAATTAAGCTAAAGCATTAAGTTTTTTCTTCTTTTTTTCTCTCTCACAGCAACAGCGTGAGTTGTGATTGGCCGACTCGTTAACCTGAGCTACATCAGGATTAAATATTTTTGGAGATGAAAATAAATCAAACTATCTCTGATTTCATCCAGTAACTTTGAGTTTGAGGTCACATCCACAGCCGGAACACACAGTACAGCATGTCCGAGTCATAAAAACAACTAAAAGCTATTTAGCTATTTAGGTAGGAAAGGAAAAATATCTAGAAATTATAACATAATAATATAGCACACTGAATGAATGCAGACGAGCAGCAGGACAGTATGACTATTAGTGTGACATCATCAGCTACATTACGGAGATTATTATTGAGTTTCGATTTGAACTCTGATGAGGCGGCCTGCCGGACGGCGTGCGGTCCAGAGATGTCGCGCTGATTCAGCAGAGGGTTAAAATCCTTCATCTCTGGTATCAGTGTTTCAATTCGACTAGCAACTAACGCGTCCCTGTATCTCTCTGACTCCACAATCACTGCATCACCCACACAGCTGACACGCTAGCTCTTAAACACCTCGTCCCCCGACACGCTCGTTCTCCTCTTCCTCTTTCATCCTTCAGGTTATAACAGAACAAAAAAAAAAGCTAACAGTAAAAGCAGTAATTATGAAAGACAGTCAGCCAGTGAAGAGAAGATTCAGCAGAAGGAGCCTGGAGAATTAAAAAAACAAAAATGAATTCACACCATCACCGATTCAGAGAAAGACTCGAAAACGCCTGCAGTAGGGGGATGAGTTGATGCGTAAGTGAAATATTAATCAATTTTTGATTTAAAATTCCCCTTCAAACTCACTGTGGAGCCAAGCTTTGAAGTCCCCTACGCCACCAGTGACCCTCTGAGTAGATACTCAGCCTCTCTCTCTCTCTCTCTCTCTTTTCATTCTGTTTTTTTTCAGGTTCTGTCGTCTTTGCTGTCTATTGAATACAGGAATCAGTGTCACAGTAAGTAACAGATTGAACTCTTTCAGTCACTATGACAAGAGTCGCGATGAGTGACGACTCATCCCCAATATGAGGTGTAAATTGTGGCTTATCATTCTCTCTCTCTCTCTCTCTCTCTCTCTCTCTCTCACTCACTCACTCTTTCTCTCTCTCTGTGTGTCCCTCGCTCTCCCGTTCCCTGTCTCTGCCTTTCACTCAACCTTCTTCAATCTGTGTCTCATTTTCTGTCAAGCTCCTCTTTTCTTTCACTCAACAGGAGAATCAATGCCACTGTAAGTAACAGATTGAACTCTTTCAGTTGGAGTCTTTCAGCGCTCGGCTTCGTCAAGAACAGCCTTCGGCAGAACGAGTGGCGTGTCACGACTGATCCACCACATAAACTGAGGCTTATTGTCACCTCTCATCCTCAAGCTCTACATCTGAGTGCTCTCTCTCTCTCTCTTTCTCTCTCTCTCTCTCTGTCTGTCTCTCTCTCTCCCCTGAATATGTGATCAACTGACAAAAATACAGACCACAGGAGAAAAACAAGTAGTGCTTAGGAGACAAGATGGCATGTTTTTTTTTCACAAACATGATATAAAATGTATTTGTTTGTTTGTTTGTTTGTTTATTCATAAATATATTTTCATTCATCATATTAAAGAGGGCAGGGAAAAAAAAAAGAAAAATGAAAATGGTAGCTGTGAGTGTTAGTCAAGATAAACTTGTTATTACATCATCAGCTTCTCTCTGTAATGCGACAACATTCTGTCTGTGATGTAACAACACGACGTTCCGACTGTGATGTAATAATGTCATATACTGTCTGTGAAGTAACGTGATGCTCTTTCTGTAACCATGTGACGTGACCATGTGACGTGACCATGTGACGTGACCATGTGACGTTCTCTCGGTGACGTGACCATATGACCCTCTCTCTGTGACGTGACCATATGACATTCTCTCTGTGACGTGACCATGTGACGTGACCATGTGACGTTCTCTCGGTGACGTGACCATGTGACATTCTCTCGGTGACGTGACCATGTGACATTCTCTCTGTGACATGACCATGTGACATTCTCTCTGTGACGTGACCATATGACGTGACTATGTGACCTTTTCTCTGTGACGTGACCATATGACCCTCTCTCTGTGACGTGACCATATGACATTCTCTCTGTGACGTGACCATGTGACGTGACTATGTGACCTTTTCTCTGTGACGTGACCATATGACCCTCTCTCTCTGACGTGACCATGTGACGTTCTCTCTGTGACATGAGAAACACAGTTCTCAGGAAAAAGGAGTGAAAAACATCCGCTCCTGAATCCCTTCGCAGTGAAAGCCCCATGACGCAAACAAGCTCATTCTGCCAGACGGAATGTTGTTGCTTCCACCGCGTTTGCTGACGGTGTGACATTTCAACTCGGCTGGTGGTTTCTCTTTTTTTCCTCCTCATTTCCTTTTTTTTTGCCGTGCTGCCAAATCAATATGGGCCCTGAGAGAGGAGGTTAAAGTGCAAGAGAAAATGATTAACCTCCGTTGTTATCTCCTGAGGAACATCAAAGGGCATAAACAGAGAGCGCCACTAGTCAGTTACGGTTTGACTGAGACCTTCGGAAAGAAATGAGCTGTACAATGAACAGGGAGAAATGGGTTCTCACAGGGCCATTAGGATCCTGAATATTTAAAGCCAATGGCCAAGAGACATGTCCTGTTTATTTATCTAGAAAAGAGAAGGTGCAGAGATTACGTCGTCCTATTCTTAGACACCGTCACAGCATGTCTCCTATGGGAATGCTAATAAACCTGTATTATTGATAACAGGAAGTTAAAAACACATCAGGGAGTGAAAGGAGTGATAGATTTTGGCTGTAGGCAGATAATGGAAGTGAATCTCCTCTACACGATACGTCCACCAGATGCCACTCAGTCCAGCAGCAGACAGATGAAAAACCAGCGTGCGACAAATGAAGAACAACAAACTGACAGCCAACAACTTAATAAATGACCAGAAATCAGCCACCAAACACTCCAGCAGGAAGAGGGACACAGAGGCAACAACACAAACAACAAAACACATGGAGAAGTGTGAGGTTTTTTTTTTCAGGAGTGTGTGCAGGTGTGCTATAATATAAACACGTTAATAAACAAGAATTAAAGCAGTTCTATACACACACACACACACATGATTCACATTTCGTAAACATCTTATTGTTCCACTGAGCCACAGTCAGTGCTGTAGTTTAACTCGCTACACATTCTGAATGAATCTGTTCATTCACATTTATTGTGTGAGAGGAAAAACGTGTCATTCTGTCTGTGATGTCACAGTGTAATGTTCTGTCTGTGATGTCACAATGTAATGTTCTGTCTGTGATGTCACTGTGTAATGTAATGGTGATGTCACAGTGTAATGTTGTAATGGTGATGTCACAGTGTAATGTTGTAATGGTGATGTCACAGTGTAATGTTCTGTTTGTGATGTCACAGTGTAATGTAATGGTGATGTCACAGTGTAATGTTCTGTTTGTGATGTCACTGTGTAATGTTCTGTCTGTGATGTCACAATGTAATGTTCTGTCTGTGATGTCACTGTGTAATGTAATGGTGATGTCACAGTGTAATGTTGTAATGGTGATGTCACAGTGTAATGTTGTAATGGTGATGTCACAGTGTAATGTTCTGTTTGTGATGTCACTGTGTAATGTAATGGTGATGTCACAGTGTAATGTTGTAATGGTGATGTCACAGTGTAATGTTCTGTCTGTGATGTCACAGTGTAATGTTCTGTCTGTGATGTCACAATGTAATGTTCTGTCTGTGATGTCACTGTGTAATGTAATGGTGATGTCACAGTGTAATGTTGTAATGGTGATGTCACAGTGTAATGTTGTAATGGTGATGTCACAGTGTAATGTTGTAAGGGTGATGTCACAGTGTAATGTTCTGTCTGTGATGTCACAATGTAATGTTGTAATGGTGATGTCACAGTGTAATGTTGCAATGGTGATGTCTCAGTTTAATGTTCTGTTTGTGATGTCACAGTGTAATGTTCTGTCTGTGATGTCACAGTGTAATGTTGTAATGGTGATGTAATGACATGATGCTCTCCATGATGAAAGTTTCATTTTGTCTGTGATGCAACAATATGATGTTCTTTCCCAACGAAATCACATGAGATGAGAGTTCAGTAGAGATGAGAGTTCAGTAGAGATGAGAGTTCAGTAGTGATGAGAGTTCAGTAGAGATGAGAGTTCAGTAGTGATGAGAGTTCAGTAGTGATGAGAGTTCAGTAGAGATGAGAGTTCAGTAGTGATGAGAGTTCAGTAGAGATGAGAGTTCAGTAGTGA